>NC_057799.1:381834945-381835389 GCF_018294505.1 Triticum aestivum | reverse complement strand
TGGAGGGGTGGTTGAACAGGACCCCGTGCTGTGGAGGGCTGGATGAACAGTAGACGGTGGAGGGGTGCCCGTGGAGGGGTGGTTGAACAGTAGCCGGTGGAGTAGCGCGCGGTGGAGGCTGGATGAACAGGAGCCCGTGGAGGCTGGAGGAGGTCGACGGTGGAGATGAACAGTATCCCGTGGAGTCCCGTTTTGCAGTACGCCACACCCCTCCCGATGAACAGGACCCCCGTTTCGACCGTAGGAGGTCCGTTTTGTCTGTTTTGCGGTACGCCACACCCCTCCCAATGAACAGGACCCTCGTTTCGATCGTAGGAGGTCCGTTTCGTCCGTTTTGCGGTACGCCACACCCCTCCCGAGCAACAGGACCCCCGTTTCGACCGTAGGAGGTCCGTTTCCTCCATTTTGCGGTACGCCACGCCCCTCCCGATCAACAGGACCCCG
>NC_057799.1:381815068-381834893 GCF_018294505.1 Triticum aestivum | reverse complement strand
CCCCTCCCGATCAACAGGACCCCTGTTTCGACCGTAGGAGGTCCGTTTCGTCCGTTTTGTGGTACGCCACACCCCTTCCGATCAACAGGACCCCCGTTTCGACCGTAGGAGGTCCGTTTCCTCCGTTTTGCGGTACGCCACACCCCTCCCGATCAACAGGACCCCGTTCCGAACGTAGGAGGTCCGTTTCCTCCGTTTTGCGGTACGCCAAGCCTTGTTTCCATCGCCTGTTCCGTCCATGCCCTCCCGATGAACATGACCACGCATTCTGTTCCAACCCAGCCGGTTGGCTCCCACGCGTTCTGTTGCCTCCCGATGAACACGACGCATTCTGTTGCCTCCCCATGAACACGACGCATTCCGTTGCCTCCCCTTGAACACGACGCATTCCGTTTGAAAGAACATGTGGTGCCCCCATGTTTGGTTTTGGTAATTGACGACAATCTCTGTGGACTAATGGTTGCCTTGAGTTATATTTGAAGGTTTTGTCCATAGGCTTTTCTTGGGGTACATGTGTTGGTTTCAAGGAGAGTTTGTGTTGACCAAGGTGCTATTAAGGAATTATCCAAAGATTGGTCATGTGAGAGTTGAGCTTATTGCAAGCATGTCTTGAAGAAGAAGATTGTGTGATCATTCATGTTTACCTTCAAGACATCATCCAAATGAAGAGAGTTGGAAAGATTCTAGGTTGATCAAGACTAAGTCAAGAGTGAATCAAGTTGATCAACTCACAAAGCGTAGAAGATGTACCGAGAGGGATCAAGTGATCCTATGGTATGGTAAGCATTGTCCATTGTGCTTTGTGTACTAACCCATGGTCTATGTGAGAGTTCTATGTGGGGTTAGGTACGTGTTCATGGGCTTGCGTCAAGAGGAAGATATCACTCAACCCATGGAGAGGATGACATCAAGTGGTGATCGTCATCAAGATTGCCGTGTGCAAGTTCAAGTGGAGCATCACGAAGAGATCAAGTGCTTGAATCTTTCCGTCCATTGTGGTGACAATGGACTTGTGAAGATGTGCCGAAGAGTGGCTCACCCATAGTGGACTATGGGGGAGTAATCATCTAGTCTTCATCGAGCCAACGCAATCAAGAAAGGTGGTCCAACTTGAGGGAGTCAAGATCGTCATCATCTAGCTCAAGTGGACCATGTGCAAGGCAAAGGTTTGCCCTTGATAGGTTTTCTATTTTACCGGTCTCATGGTGGTAGTTGGGAGACCGGGTTATAGGATCGATAGACGTACTATCAAGGGGGGCTCTCAAGTGAGTAGCTTGATCGTATCGTTCGTCGAGAGCTCAAACCATTGCATCCTTGCATCATGTTTCTTGGTTCTTGTTTGGTTCTCTTTGTGAGTCTTAGAGCTTATGGTCATCTTGATGATAAGCTTGAGTTCATCGAAAACGGAGTTTGCATGCGTCTTCTATGATGCTTTCGATGTTGGAGGTTTTACCGGTCTTATCCGAGGAAGGGTTCTCACCATTTTCTTTTGGGCCTTTTCTCATTTTCTTCTTATTGGTATTTCTATCAAGATTGTCTTAGCCCTTGTCGCTAGCTTTCCAACAAACTTGGTTTCGTCGAATTCGGAGTCCGTTTGAAAAAGTTGTGTCAGTTTTGGTGTTCTGAAAAGGCTGCAGCGGTACTACCGCAGACAGGAGCGGATGTAATTTTTTACTACCGCTCTTGGGAGCGGTACTACTGCTTGGAGCAGTACTACCGCGGCTACTTCCGCTCGGGACCAAAAACTCGTCACAAGTCCAGCGGTGGTAGGCACGGATGTAATTTTTTAGTATCGCTCGCAAGCAGTAGTACCGCTACCCTTAGCAGTAGTACCGCTACCCCTAGCGGTAGTACCGTGAGGTCAAGCGGTACTACCACTCCGATGGTTCTTCTGGCTTTTTGCCTCCTCGCTGTTGTGTTTCAAAGGGCTACTACCGCCCTAGCGGTAGTACTGCTCCTTGGAGCGGTAGTACCGCTCGGTGCGGGCTGTGACCATAACGGTTGGATTTTTCCCCACCTATAAAAGGGGGTCTTCTTCCCCAATGAACCTTATCCTTTTAGCTCGTGTTCTTTCCCCCATTGTTGACCTTCTTCGAGCTTGCTAACTCTCAATCCCTCCATGGATTCTTGCTAGTTTTTGAGGGAAAAGAGAGAGGAGATCTAGATCCACATTTCCACCAATCACTTTCTCCTCTATGTGAGGGGAACCCCTTGGATCTAGATCTTGGAGTTCTTGGTGTTCTCCTTCTTGTTCTTCCTCTCTTTTTCCTCCCTAGCATTAGTTGCTTCGGTGGGATTTGAGAGAGAAGGACTTGGGCACTCCGTGTGCCCTTGCCATTGCATTTGGTGCATCGGTTTGAGTTCTCCACGGTGATACGTGGAAGTTACAAGTTGAGAAGCTTATTATTCTTGGGTGCTTGGTGCCCTTGAGCTTGTTCCTCTTGGGTGCTTGGGCGCCCTAGACGGTTGGTGGTGTTCGGAGCTCAATCATTGTGGTGTAAAGCTCTGGGCAAGCGTCGGGGTCTCCAATTAGGTTGTGGAGATCGCCCCGAGCAATTTGACGGGTACCGGTGACTGCCCCCAAGGGTTGCCAAAGTGTACGGGTTCGGTGACCGCCCCCAAGGGTTGCCATTTGTACGGGTTCGGTGACCGCCCTCAAGGGTCCCTTAGTGGAATCACGTCATCTTGCATTGTGCGAGGGCGTGAGGAGATTACGGTGGCCCTAGTGGCTTCTTGGGGAGCATTGTGCCTCCACACCGCTCCAAACGGAGATTAGCATCCGCAAGGGTGTGAACTTCGGGATACATCGTCGTCTCCGCGTGCCTCGGTTATCTCTTACCCGAGCCCCTTTACTTATGCACTTTACTTTGTGATAGCCGTAGTGTTCCTTGTTATATATCTTGCTATCGCATAGTTGTTTATCTTTCTTAGCATAACTTGTTGGTGCACATAGGTGAGCCTAGTTGTTTTAGGTTTTGTGCTTGACAAATTAACCGGTAGGTTTATTCTGCATTTGTTCAAGCCTAAACCATAATTATTTTAAAGCGCCTATTCACCCCCCTCTAGGCGACATCCACGATCTTTCAATTGGTATCAGAGCCTCGTCTCTCTTTGTTAGGCTTAACCGCCTAGAGAGTAAAGATGTCGACTAGGGGATTAGGATCCTCTGACACTCTTAGTTTCGATGGCACAAATTTTGATGTTTGGGTAATTCGCATGCTTAATCTCTTTAGGGTCATGGACCCAAATTTAGAGCGAATTGTAGATATGGGGTTTTCTCCTCCAAAGGATCACCAAAGATCATCTTTAGAGGATGAGAAAAACTCTGATCTCAATGCTCAAGCTTCTAATGTGCTTTTCGATACTTTGAGCAATGTAGTTATATTTCAACTCATGCCGTTCTGGGATGCTCATGAGTTGTGGACAAAGCTTCAAGATAAATATAGTGTGTCCAAGATTTGTGGGGATGATTGTTCTCCCTCCATCTCCGGCCGTGTTGCCTTCTCAACTTCTTCTACTTCACCTACATGTGGATTGCCACAAGGTAATGCTAGGGTGAGTAGTGGTGGTCATTGCAATAATGATAGTGTGATTGTTCTTGGTGATTCTTCATCACTATCTTATTGCAATGGTCCTTCTTTGGACTTTAACACTTCGAGCACCTTACATGTTTCACATGCTCGTGTTGGTAGTCCTTGCATATCATGTAGAAATTGCTTGCTCAAATCTCATGATGATATGCTTGCTATGTCTTGTTGCCATGATAAAAATGTATCTATTTCCTCGAGTTGTTGTGCTAACAATGTAGAGGAAACCCAACACTCCATGGAACAAGATGTGGTCTTGAACGGTGCTTCAAGGGATCCTACATCATCATCGATTAATTTTTGCCTTATGGCTAAGGCTTCAAAGGTATCTCCCACTTTGAATCCCAATATATCTTGTGATGATATTGATGATGGAAAGAATGATAATGATGTTGATTATGATGAAGAGAATGATAATGTTGCCTCCTTAAAAATGGAAGGGGAAATGGTTTTTAAAGCTCTTCATAAAAATAAAATTGCTCGTTCCAACTTCATGGAAATTATGTCCATTGCCATTGAGGGCAAGAAGTATATTGATGAGTTGGAATCTCATCTTGAGGAGCTGAGGTCACCATTGAGAAAATGGAAGGTCATGAGCGTGATTACGCTAATGAGATTGCGGACCTCTCTCAAGCTCTTGAACTTGAACAAACCACCAAGGAATCTCTTGAGGAGACTTTTGCTCTAGAATTATCTAGAGTGAGGGAATCTCGTGATAGAGCTCTTGAGGTGGCCAATGATTTTGAAACTAAAAATGAGGGGCTTGAAGTTGCGCATGCTAAACTCCTTGAGGACTTTGAGCACCTCGAAAATGGCTCAAGGGTCATTAAGAGTGAGCTCATCAAACTCACCGAGTCTCATGCTCAACTTAAAGCTTCATATTCAAAAGAGCTTGTGAAGTTGTCTTCTCCTCTTGTTGCTAATGATGATGCTTGTGCTACTAACTCTATCTCTTGTGAAGCATCCATATTGAAGGAGAATGTTGAGCTAAGGGCTCAACTTGAGTGGCTATCTAGCAATTATGGGATGTTGGAAGAAAATCATGTAAAGCTCACAAGCTCTTATGATGATCTTCTAGTATACCATAATGTGCTAAAGTTAGCTCATGTGGCCATGATTGCTAAGGTAACATCTAGTGAGCCTCATGTGGATACTAGCACTACGTTTATTCAAAATGCTATATTGCCTTGTGCTAGTCCTCGCGATTCATCCATGCATAACATTGGTACATCTTGTGATGAATTGCTTTCCTTGCCTTGTTGCTCTAAATATGAAGCTTATACTTCCTCTAGTGCTTGTGTTGAGACTAACCATGTAGAGGAAATCAAAGAGCTCAAGGCCCAAGTCACTTCTTTGAAGAAAGATTTGGAAAAGTGTCATGAAGGGAATGCCACACTCAACAATATCTTGAGTGTACAAAAATCCCCCAATGACAAAGGTGGACTTGGATTCAACTCCAATAAGAAGAAGAATTCCAAGAGCAACAACAAGAAGGGCCAAAAACAAGTCAAGAGTTCGGCCAAGATTATTTGCTTCCAGTGCAAAATTGAAGGGCACCATGTTAGATCTTGCCCATTGAAGAAGAAGGCCATTAGTGACAAGCAACGAGGGAAGCAGCTACAAATGCATTCTCATGCTCAATCTCAAGTTGAAGAAAGGCCTCTTCCCATGAAGACTCAAGCTAATGCTTCTCAAGTTGAGAAATCAAGTGAGAAGAAAGTGAAGAGTAGACGTTGCTACCTATGTCGTGAGAAAGGTCACCTCGCTTCTTCATGCACTAGTGGTAACTTATCCAACCCAATTATTATTGATGATGTCTATTCTCTTGGGAAGGATAAGGTTGGCAATGTGGTTGCCAAGTATGTTGGTACTCAAAGTGGTTTGAAGCAAAGAACCATTTGGGTAGCCAAGCCTATTGTGACTAACCTCTTAGGACCCAACTTGGTTGGGGACCAACTAGCTCAAACTTGATCAATAGGTGTTGTTGGAGGGCATTGGAGACTTGGCTACTTTATGAAGAATTAAGGGGACTTCATCATTCTAATTGTCTCAAGCTAGATCATTCGGATTATCAAGTTTCTATCTTATATCCAATGTTCCTCCTTGCGGTAACTCATGCTTAAAGTGTTTACATTGATAGCTACTTACCCCTTTGCATGTTTGGTTTCGTTCCTTGCATGTGTTTGTATATGTTGTGCTTCCAACTTGATTATCTTGAGCAATCAAGTATGTGTGTGTTGGTTTGCACATCATGTACGTGTGTGTCATGCGTTGAGCCTTTTTGCATCTTGTTTATTTCTTAGTTGGCTCTTGTGAGAGATTAATGGAATATCCCATTATGGGGGAGTGATGTGCTTTGTGCACCTCACAATCCTATATATGTGTGTACATGAGTAATACCATCTAGTATTGATATTTCAACATTATCTAGTCGCTATGTGGTATGTCTTCTCATGAGAAATTCAAATTCTAAATTGTCCATTAATTATCTCTTGTTGGATCGTTATTTTGCCTCTTGTTTATCTTTAATTGGTATCACATTATGGGGGAGTAATATGCTATGTGTATATTACTAGCCTAGAAAAAGTGTACATTTGAGATATTGTCACCTAGAATTGATATTGTAAATTATCTTGTTCCTAGGTGGCATGTTAGCTCTACAAGTTGCAATTTGCTTTTTGTTTGGTGTGAAGATGATGTCGGATATCCTTGCTATCTACCACCGGGAATTATTTCCAAATACTTCTTGTCTTTTGACAATTGGTACTCACTTATGTGTGGTAGAAATTATTGATCATCTTTACATTGGCCTTTGCTTTTATTTGCTTTTTCTCTTGCCTAGGAATGTATCAACTCCCTTTGTCTTCCATACCACTTGTGGATCTTGTTAATTTCTTGATCTTGTCTAGTGTTTTCTAGATATAGTGAAAGTGGTGATCCCACCTTGTGCATTTTGTATTCAAATGCAAATTCTCTATAATGCACTAGTCTTGGGGGAGCTATCCTATTTTCTATAAAACACTCATCTTGCGATCCTTATCAAGTGTGTGTTGGTGGACGGCAAGCCGTTTCTTTTTGGTACTTGTGCCATCATGAAACTTTGTAGAGAGCTTGGTATGTTTGGAACCATCCTCTCTTTTGGGAGTTTGATATCATTTTGTGGGTTCCAATGGATATCTCATTCCTTGATGTATCTTTTAATGATATCTTCCAAGTGATGATTTCTCCATTGGGTATTCTTTTCACTAGGTATTTCCTTGTATTTTGGTATCGGTTCTTGAAAGTCTTGAGCATGCATATTAACTTCATGTAGTTTCCTTGATATGCTTTCTCTCTTTGACCCAATATATAGGGAAAACTCCACCAAGTCTCAAATTGGATGAGATGTGCATGAATTTCATTTCCATATCTATATGCACATAATTATGTGGAGTTTGTCCTATGTATTGTTGGTGTTTCTAACTCTTTGGTCCCAATGAGTTTGGGAACCATTTTGTTTGTGTTGTTGTTCTAGGAACAATTGGAGATGCAATGGATGCTCGGCTACTCACAAGGAAGGTGCTGTCACCATGTGCTTTTTGGAGTCAAGCTAGGATGATCAATGAACTACTATGTACCTTCAATTGGTACCTACTTCATCCTTCCAATGTTAACTCGGTAACAAGTATCTTCATATACTTCATGCACACATTTCTTACATCAACCTTGTGTAGGTTGTATCATGGCATGTTATTCATTCTCTCTTGTGATACTTGTTTCCTTTCTCAAAGCATCGCAACAATGATCTCTTGTTGCTAGTTGTGATGTCTTTGATGGTTGTGTGGTAGGAATTCATTTATATACAATAAGACCATATCTAGCCATGTGATATGCTTCCAAGCAAATATCTTATTGGTATATGTATGACGTCCTTTTGGATATCTTGTTCCTTCTTGTTGTAACTATTTCGGGTGTACATCCTTCTTTGTAGATATATGTCATCATGATTTCGTCTACCTAGAACCTTATACACTTGAGAGAAATTACATCCCTAGATTATATCCTTTATTTCACGTCCACCTTGTCTCTCTTTTGTTATTTCTTTGGTGGCTCCGTGAAAGCTTTTGCCTTGAGTATGTGTTGTATCTTGTTGCATCTTGATGCACTCTTGTGTGGTGAAGACTATTTTCCTCATGCTTATCTTTACGAGGCTTTTGCCATCTTAATTGGTATCCCTCGTCTTGATGAGGCTTTCTTCTTCTATCTTCACCACGGGTTGTCACAAGCATAAGTTCTCTATATGCTTATTAGTAAGCTTGTGAACCCATTTGCTAGTTGTGTGTGGGAATGATAGGCCTTGCACCGTGTGCCTCATTCTTCCAAGACTATGTTGATGCTTAATGCTCATCCATACATTAGTCTTCTCAAGTGCTTTGCCATGACTCACATACATCATTTTGGTTGAGCCTACCGTTAAGTTGCCTCTTTTATATGTTGCTCAACCATTTGTTTGTTGCAAGTGCTAGGCTTTGTTTCCTATATGCTCACTTGCACTTGTCGCGAGGTTCTATTGATCTTGGGGGAGTGACGATCCTATTTTGTGCTCGTTGTATCCAGTTACAAAACTAAATTGTGCACAAATCATGGGGAGCTTCTCTAGTTTCTCTAGAACACTCCTTTGCTCATATCATAATTTATTTCATTCATGTGGCACGTAGGATCATTGGTCTAGTTGGCTCAATTGATATCCGTTGATTGCTTGCTTCAATTGGTATCTTTTGATTGCTTGTTTGCTTGTTTCTCTCTTTCTTATGTCTTTGTGGCATATCTTTCTTTTGTAAATTTGGGCCTAAATATAGTTTGTTTTCCTCCTAGTATTTACCGTCAAACTTGTGTATTGCATTCCACTCTCTTGTTGAGAAATACACAAATTATGGAGGAACACAATTTATATTGGCCTTCTAAGCTTTTCTCCCATTTTGGCAATCGATGTCAATGGGGGAGAAGTTTCAGAGAGTTTTGTGGAGAAGTTTAGAGAATTCTCTCCTCTTGCTTTGGTTTTGTTCCTAAGCATTTGCATCTCTTACTCATGCATCATTGGTTGTTGCATTGCATGGTGATGCACAATTCCTTATACAAACTCTCTTGAAAGTGATTGTCATCAATTACCAAAATGGGGGAGATTGAAAGAACATGTGGTGCCCCCATGTTTGGTTTTGGTAATTGACGACAATCTCTATGGACTAATGGTTGCCTTGAGTTATATTTGAAGGTTTTGTCCATAGGCTTTTCTTGGAGTACATGTGTTGGTTTCAAGGAGAGTTTGTGTTGACCAAGGTGCTATTAAGGAATTATCCAAAGATTGGTCATGTGAGAGTTGAGCTTATTGCAAGCATGTCTTGAAGAAGAAGATTGTGTGATCATTCATGTTTACCTTCAAGACATCATCCAAATGAAGAGAGTTGGAAATATTCTAGGTTGATCAAGACTAAGTCAAGAGTGAATCAAGTTGATCAACTCACAAAGCGTAGAAGATGTACCGAGAGGGATCAAGGGATCCCATGGTATGGTAAGCATTGTCCATTGTGCTTTGTGTACTAACCCATGGTCTATGTGAGAGTTCTATGTGGGGTTAGGTACGTGTTCATGGGCGTGCGTCAAGAGGAATATATCACTCAACCCATGGAGAGGATGACATCAAGTGGTGATCGTCATCAAGATTGCCGTGTGCAAATTCAAGTGGAGCATCACGAAGAGATCAAGTGCTTGAATCTTTCCGTCCATTGTGGTGACAATGGACTTGTGAAGATGTGCCGAAGAGTGGCTCACCCATAGTGGACTATGGGGGAGTAATCATCTAGTCTTCATCGAGCCAACGCAATCAAGAAAGGTGGTCCAACTTGAGGGAGTCAAGATCGTCATCATCTAGCTCAAGTGGACCATGTGCAAGGCAAAGGTTTGCCCTTGATAGGTTTTCTATTTTACCGGTCTCATGGTGGTAGTTGGGAGACCGGGTTATAGGATCGATAGCCGTACTATCAAGGGGGGCTCTCAAGTGAGTAGCTCGATCGTATCGTTCGTCGAGAGCTCAAACCATTGCATCCTTGCATCATGTTTCTTGGTTCTTGTTTGGTTCTCTTTGTGAGTCTTAGAGCTTATGGTCATCTTTATGACAAGCTTGAGTTCATCGAAAACGGAGTTTGCATGCGTCTTCTATGATGTTTTCGATGTTGGAGGTTTTACCGGTCTTATCCGAGGAAGGCTTCTCACCATTTTCTTTTGGGCCCTTTCTCATTTGCTTCTTATTGGTATTTCTATCAAGATTGTGTTAGCCCTTCTCGCTAGCTTTCCAACAAACTTGGTTTCGTCGAATTCGGAGTCCGTTTACGAAAGTTGTGTCAGTTTTGGTGTTCTGAAAAGGCTGCAGCGGTACTACCGCGGACAGGAGTGGATGTAATTTTTTACTACCGCTCTTGGGAGCGGTACTACCGCTTGGAGCAGTACTACCGCGGCTACTTCCGCTCGGGACCAACAACTCGTCACAAGTCCAGCGGTGGTAGGCACGGATGTAATTTTTTAGTACCACTCGCAAGCAGTAGTACCGCTACCCTTAGCAGTAGTACCGCTACCCCTAGCGGTAGTACCGTGAGGTCAAGCGGTACTACCGCTCCGACGGTTCTTCTGGCTTTTTTGCCTCCTCGCTGTTGTGTTTCAAAGGGCTACTACCGCCCTAGCGGTACCGCTCCTTGGAGCGGTAGTACCGCTCGGTGCGGGCTGTGACCATAACGGTTGGATTTTTCCCCACCTATAAAAGGGGGTATTCTTCCCCAATGAACCTTATCCTTTTAGCTCGTGTTCTTCCCCCATTGTTGACCTTCTTCGAGCTTGCTAACTCTCAATCCCTCCATAGATTCTTGCTAGTTTTTGAGGGAAAAGAGAGAGGAGATCTAGATCCACATTTCCACCAATCACTTTCTCCTCTATGTGAGGGGAACCCCTTGGATCTAGATCTTGGAGTTCTTGGTGTTCTCCTTCTTGTTCTTCCTCTCTTTTTCCTCCCTAGCATTAGTTGCTTCGGTGGGATTTGAGAGAGAAGGACTTGGGCACTCCGTGTGCCCTTGCCATTGCATTTGGTGCATCAGTTTGAGTTCTCCACGGTGATACGTGGAAGTTACAAGTTGAGAAGCTTATTACTCTTGGGTGCTTGGTGCCCTTGAGCTTGTTCCTCTTGGGTGCTTGAGCGCCCTAGACGCTTGGTGGTGTTCGGAGCTCAATTATTGTGGTGTAAAGCTCCGGGCAAGCGTCGGGGTCTCCAATTAGATTGTGGAGATCGCCCCGAGCAATTTGACGGGTACCGGTGACTGCCCCCAAGGGTTGCCAAAGTGTACGGGTTCGGTGACCGCCCCCAAGGGTTGCCATTTGTATGGGTTCGGTGACCGCCCTCAAGGGTCCCTTAGTGGAATCACGGCATCTTGCATTGTGCGAGGGCATGAGGAGATTACGGTGGCCCTAGTAGCTTCTTGGGGAGCATTGTGCCTCCACACCGCTCCAAACGGAGATTAGCATCCGCAAGGGTGTGAACTTCGGGATACATCGTCGTCTCCGCGTGCCTCGGTTATCTCTTACCCGAGCCCCTTTGCTTATGCACTTTACTTTGTGATAGCCGTAGTGTTCCTTGTTATATATCTTGCTCTCACATAGGTGAGCCTAGTTGTTTTAGGTTTTGTGCTTGACAAATTAACCGTTAGGTTTATTCCGCATTTGTTCAAGCCTAAACCGTAATTATTTTAAAGCGCCTATTCACCCCCCTCTAGGCGACATCCACGATCTTTCACCGTTGCCTCCCCATGAACACGACGACGACGATGTTTCTCCGTTCCGACCCAGCCATGTACACGAGCCCTGGCCGTACGTATGCGCGAGTAGGCGTTCGAGACCCCGCCCGTATGTACACATACGTGGCCGTATTTTCTTTCTTGCACCCTGGCCGCTGTACGTACGTGTACATGCTACGTGCGCGCCTCTACTACGACACGTGCGCGCCTCCACATCGACTAGTATGTACGTACACGTTCGCGACTAGAATGACAACGCTACGTACGCTTCGACCAGGTGGGTCCCGACTGTCAGGCACTTCCTTG
This sequence comes from Triticum aestivum, assembly GCF_018294505.1. Lineage (NCBI taxonomy): Eukaryota > Viridiplantae > Streptophyta > Magnoliopsida > Poales > Poaceae > Triticum > Triticum aestivum. The sequence goes on along the minus strand of NC_057799.1, from coordinate 381,823,186 downwards.
CCTGCGAAGATGTAGCTGGTGGGTCCCAGCAGTCAGGGGGCGAATCGTTTTTTTTGCCCGGACGCACTTCCTTGCGTGCGAAGATGTAGCCGGTGGGTGCCAACAGTCAGGGGGGCGAATCATTTTTTTGCCCGGACGCACTTCTTTGCGTGCGAAGGTGTAGCTGGTGGGTGCCAGCAGTCAGGGGGGCGAATCATTTTTTTGCCCAGACGCACTTCCTTGCGTGCGAAGATGAAGCTGGTGGGTCCCAGCAGTCAGGGGAAAATGTTTTTTCCGCGAAATACAGTGGCCCGTCCGGTGGGTCCCAGCTGTCAGGTGGAGGAATCATTATTTTCCGTGTAATAAGGAGGCACTTCCTTGCTGCGGCCATGGACCCAGCTGTCAGCCTCTCCACGTACAGTCCACGTCCGATGGAAGTCGTTCCTTGACCACGTTGACCAGGCCGTGCCGAGAGCACCACGGCGGTGGACGACGGCGAGGCCTAGGAAGGGGACGACGCGGAGCCGGGGAAGACGCGGCAGTGGAAGCCCGCGCGGAGAGGAGTATGAGGGTTCACTGGTTCGGCTGCGGTGTGAGGCTGCTGTCGCCGCAGGGCCTGGCCAGTGGTGGGAATAGTAGGGGCGGTGAGGCCTCCGCGGCAGCACAGCCGGCCACGGGAGGCAGGAGCATGCGGCACGACCGACGCTGCTTTGGGCGGCTGGAGCAAGAAGACCAGAGGTTGAAGAAGCACTACGGCCGTTGGATGGATATCGTACGGTCACTGGAGCTAGAATCGTTCATATTGACTAAGTTGACAAAGCCCTCCGTCCCCGTCAACTTAGTTGGCCCACAAGTCATCCTCCCACTATGGTGGGTCCCAGCTAGCAGGGGGTATTCATTTTTTTTGTGCGTAATAAGGAGGCACTTCCTTGCATGCGAAGATATAGCTGGTGGGTCCGACATGTCAGCGGGGGGAACGTTTTTTTCGCGAAATACGGAGGCCCTTCCGGTGGGTCCCAGCTGTCACGTGGAGGAATCATTATTTTGCGCGTACAGTCCACGGCCGATGGATGTCGTTCGTTGACCACGTTGATCAGGCCGCGCCAAGAGCACCATGGCGGTGGACGACGGCAAGGCCTAGGAAGGGAACGACACGGAGCCGGGGAAGACTCGGCAATGGTTGCCCACGCGGTGGAGAGTACGAGGGTTTACTGGTCCGGCTGCCGTCGCCGGAAAATAACAGGAGGTGTGGGTGAGTAGAGGAATGGCCTGGCCAGCAATGAAGTGGGGTGGGGCGGTGCGGCCTGTGCGGCAGCACAGCCGGCCACGGGAGGCGGGAGCAGGTAGTCCCACCGGAGCTGGTTTGGGCAGCTGGAGCAAGAAGATCAGATATTGAAGAAGCAACACGGCTGTTGGATTAACATCCAACGGTCACTGCTGCTAGAACTAGAATCGTTTGTGGACTAAGTTGACAAAGCCAAAGTACACGTCAACCTAGTAGACCCACAAGTCAGCCTCCAAATCTGTCCCAAACAGCATACAGCCCGAAATTTCTAGCCAGATTCAAATTAATTTAAATCTAAATATACCTTAATTTAAATTCAATGAAATTTTACCCGCACAAAAACAATGAAATTTAAAATATCAAAATCCGAAAGAAAACAGTATTTTGGAACTAATTGCCTGTTTGCTGTATTTTTTCATTTTAGAGCCCATTTCTTATTACTTATAGCCCATTTTCTGGGCAAAATGCATCCCTCCTCGTCTTGAAAGATTTCCGGCCCAGCAGGGCATAGAAAAGCAAGTAGGCCTACGTTGGTTATTATGCAAAAAACAAAATAGCTGGCTAGCCATTTTCAGAAAGGAAAAAAACAAACTGGGCTGGTCATGTGCTAAACATATGAAATAAAAGCCTGGGCTAGACGGGCCACGGGTCCCGCACAACCCAGTTGATACCCTTCTCTGTCCCGAAAAAACAAAATTACTGCGCGCGCTGCTGGGTCCCTACTGTCATCCTCACCATGTACAGTCATCTCCTTATTCCTCTTGGTTGTTGACCATGTTGACAACACCGGAGGGCGGCACCGCGGCGAGCGAACCAAGGCGAAGGACGATGGTGAGGCCTCGGATGGGAACGAACAGGAGCCAGGGAAGATCACAGCCAGCCGTGGGAGGCGGGAGCAGGCGGTCCCGCCGGCGCTGGTTTGGCTTTGGCGGCTCGAGGAAGAAGTGACTGAAGAAACGCGACAGACGTTGAATGTCAATCCAACGTTCAAGGTTGGCACAATCGTTTGTTGACTAAGCAGACGCCAAGTAGCATACTTTTTTATATATAGGAAGAAAACTGCGAGGAAAATGCGTTCGTCTGCCGTCCTCCTCACAGGGAACGTTCGCCACATAAGTGACTAGCACCCTTGGTTTTCAACCGAGAGGTCTTGGGTTCGAGTCCCAGGAACTCTCAATTTTGTCCTCCTTCCTTCCTCGCAAAAAGGGAAAGAAAATCAAAGACTTGGGAAGGCGTACAGAACAAGCTAGTGTACTAGTAAAGAGACGTTGCCGAGTTTTAGAAAAAAGAAAGACGTGCTCCTGTAGCTGGTTCGAATCCAAACCTAGACTATGCCTATATATGGTGCTATGCTACTCTGCAAGTAATGAAACTGACATATCCAACGTTCGCTTCTCCTCTTCTCTACTAACTCTGCCTAGCGTCAGAAGCTCTGGCCGCAGCAACCATGTCCGCTGGCTGCTCGTCCACCTGCTCTTCAGCAGGCAACAACCAGATATGCGCCAAGTCGCCACCCGTACCATCGCCTGTGGGTCTCATCACACCCCCGCCGGCACGCGCACCGCAACCGATTGCTCATCGCAACCCGCTGCCGTTGGTGTGGTGCCACTGCTGCAAATCACGCAGAGTCATCCATCGCGTCTCAACCACAATCCGCAACCCTGGCCGAGTCTTCTACAAATGCCCGAATCATGGGGTAATAATATGTTTAAGTGTTGTTCTGCTGCTTTCAGTTGCTGACTTTTTTAATAGTTTGGTTGATGATCTTCCAATTTGATTCGTGCAGAAAAGGGAAGATTCGTGTGATTTGTATTTCTGGGAAGTTGCTGATGTGGGGGAATGCAACTACGCTGATTATTTGGTTAGCTGAGGAATCCCAATACCAGCAGGTTGGGGTGTTGGACAAATAACTGAAGGAACGACATAAGAGGAAGATGCAGAGCAGAAGGTTAAAGATGCAGTTCCTCTGATCATGGCCAAGCAACAGCTGCTGAACGGCCTTGACAGCAATGAGGAGATGAAAGAGCTTGTGAAGATAATGGGAAAAATCGATGTGCTCTGTAGGATGATTGTCTCTTTATTTGCAGTGTATGTAGCACTCGTGATGTATTCAGTGGCTACGACATGAGCACTTTGCTGAAACTAGTAATGAATGAAACCTGTGTAGCAGGCTGGGCATAGTGTTGTGAACATCTAATGATTTCTATTAACGGAAATCAGGGGTTATCCCCTTTTGCTCATATAAATAAATAAATAGCAGAGGCCCTGTCGGGTTAGCTTTGTTCTCATTCGAAGACGTCGAGCAAATTGCAGTCCGACAACAAACTATGTCATCAAATTCAAGTTTCACAGCCAAATATGAGTACAACTAAACAACAATGTCATCATGTTTTAGTTGTCATACAATCACCAAACACAAATCAGCATACATAACAAGTGATGTTCTCACAGCAAAATACTAAACAACATGTTCATCAGGTTTCAGTTGTCATAGCAAACACAATTTCACATAGTAGATAAAAAAACGTCTTCTGACAGGAAAATATGACAAAAGCAATGTAATCATCATCCGCAGCAGCAGCGTCAACATCTTCGCCATGTGTATCAGTCTGAATCGTAATTCCCCACGGTGTCATCTTCTTCTTCGTCCTCAACGTCCTCGAAAGTTGGCTTCTTCTTGATCAACTCTTGTATGTCCACAGCACGACAGGCAATATTTTCGCCGGCGTCATTGACGTGATGGTTCTCAAAGATATTAGGAACATCTGTGTTATCTTGTACATCAGGAGCAGTGTAAGCACCATCTTGTTGTGCAACTTCATTAAACGAATTCCTCTGCTCAAACCTTTGCAATACTCTCTAGTCATCGCTACGTGCAAATGTGTCTTCCAAGAAAAATATCTGTGTTGCTTGATTTGCCAAAATAAAAGGCTCGTTGGTCTGGTACGCCGCCTTGACATTGATGGATTTGAAATAATCATCAGCTCTGGGTTTTGCGATCCTGGAAAACAGGTTATACCAACGACAGCACAACAGAACCACACACCGATGATCCTCGAAACTGGAGATATACTGCAACTGAACAATGTCTGTTATGTTAGCATACATTTCAGTTGTCTCTTTGTCATACATATCCGTGCTCATGATGGCACTGTTTTTTGTCTTCCTGCCTTCGTCTCGTGCAAGGGTGTCGTAGCGCACATCTCCAACAACGCAAGATTCATAATGTCTTACCCGAGTATCAGGACCCATTTCTAGTGAGTAAAGGGCATCATCAACTGCCTGCCCATCCTCCCGCATCTTCTTAACCTATGGTTAGAAAATAGACAAGCTGATCATCTTATGTACTCAATATATTGAAAAAACTGATAGTGCACTTCAAAAGCTTACATGGTTCTTGAACCATTTCGCAAATCCTGCCATAACCAATTTGTCAATGTTTCTTGGATTTTGCGGCAGTAACTCCTCTTTGTAGATGCTGCACAACATAGTGATCGCGTCAAACATCTAAATATATAAGAATGTGCTGCAAGTTTAGTAGATTACGATGTATAAGCTGCAGTATTGCACTTACTTGATATAAGGTAGTATCTCAGGACAGTTATTCAACACATACCAAACCATTTTGTCCAAATCTTTAGGTTTGTCCTCTTGTCGACTCTTCCCTGTAACTCAAACAGAATAATCGAAAACATTGAGCCCGGGATTGTCTTCACCCACCTCTTTGCTAAGCTGATCAGCTGTTTCAATGTATTTTGAGCAGAATGTCAACGCTTCTGTAGCAATGTAGGCCTCTACAATGGAACCCTCGGGTCTAGCTCTGTTCCTAACATAGCCCTTGAAAGTGCCTAGCCGCCTTTCAATAGGGTACATCCAGCCATACTGTACTAGACCTCTAAGTAGTGCCTCATCAGGTAGATGAACAACCAAATGCACCATCACATCAAAGAAGGCTGGAGGATATATCTTTTCAAGGTCGCATAGCATAGTTGGTATCTTGTCTCTAAGATGCTCCAAAGCAATTATCCTGATATTCCTACTGCAGAGTTCCCTGAAGAATTGTCCCAACTCTGCAACTGCTCTGTATAAGTCAGGGCGACCCAATCCTCTAAGGATAACATGTAAAACCCTTTGAAGTAGGACGTGGCAGTCATGAGTTTTCAACCCTTGTACCTTGTTTCCATCTACACTGATTCTCCTTTCAGGGTTGGAAGCAAATCCATGTGGGAATCTCACACGTGACAGGACCTCGCAGAATTCTTTTCTTTTTACCTTGTCCAAGACGTACACAGCTGGTGCCATATCCCGTGGTTTACCTTCATCTTGCACCTGCAAATCCTTTATGATACTCAGGTGTGTCAAATCAATCCTAGATTTTAAGGTATCTTTCGTCTTGCCTTCAATATTAAGAAGTGTGTCGATAATGCTGTCACATATATTTTTCTCGATGTGCATCACATCAGATTATGCCGCAGATCCAAATCTTTCCAATACTCCAAGTCCCACAAAGTGGACCTGCGGGTAAACAATAATCTCTCTTCTACCCTGCCACGCTTCCTTTTCCCGCTACCATTACCAGGATGGTTTCCTGGTGTAATATGCCTGACCTTCTCTAATTCCACTTGCAACTCATCGGCGGTGAGCCTCTTTGGCGCACCACGATTTTCATGCTTTGCATTGAACACATGTCTTCGGTATTTTCTAGGATGCGGCTTGTCCTTGGCAAGGAAACGGCGGTGTCCAATGTAACAGATCTTGCTAAGTATTGCGTATGACAGCGGATTCCTGTCACAGCGAACACATGCATTGTAACCATGTGTCGTTCGCCCTGACATAGTGCCCAAAGCCAGATAATCATGGATGCACCAAATTATAACAGCACGCAGAAAGAAATCAGCTGGTGGGCTGCTATATAGGTCTCGAGTGAGAACACCCTTGCATAGCTGTTGAAGTTCCTCCACAAGAGGCTCCATGAACAAATCAAAATCCTTTCCAGGACTTTTTGGACCTGGGATGAGCAAGGCCATCATGTAGTTTGATTCTTTGGTGCAGACATTTGGAGGCATGTTGTAAGGGATAACAAGCACTGGCCACATGCTATATGTGGCGCTCTGGTGGCCAAATGGGTTAAATCCATCTGAAGCTAAGCCAAGTATAATGTTTCTCCGGTCAGCAGCAAACTCTTTGTGTTTATCATTGAAGCTTTTCCACTCACTACCATGAGATGGATGGCTCATTACATTCTGATCTCTGTACTCCTGGTTCCTAGAATGCCACAGTACATCCTCTCTTGTTTCAGCATCATGAAACAACCTCTGCAATCTTGGTGTAATTGGAAAATGTCTCAGAGCATCATGAGGAATCCTCTTCACAGCATCGCCATCTTTCCATCTTGATGATTTGCATTTCGGGCATTCACTTAAGTTGGCATAATCCTTCCGGAACAGAACACAATTATTCTTACAAACATGGATCATATCATATCCAATTCCAACTGCACGAAGGAAATTCTTCATTTTACTGTAGGTGTGTGGCAGCTCAGACGCATCTGGGAAAGATTTGCGGAAAGCAGCCAACATCGCATCAAATGATTTGTTGGTCATCCGCTCAGATGTCTTCACCTGAAGAAAGGTGACCATAGCTGAGAATACGGACAGCTTATTTCCTGGGGTGACAGCAACGTTGCATTGTTCCAACATGCGGGCCCACCATTTTTCTTCTGCAGGTGAAAGTTCACGGAATGCACGAGCATTTCGTAGCATTGTTTCAATGTTGGTCAAACTCACTGGCTCCGCCACCACCACCTCCTCCTCCTCTTCCACCTGAGCATCAGGCAGATCAAGATGGTGATCTGCTGCTTCCACGTAGTCAATAACATTGACGTTCACAGCTTCACCATGATGAACCCACCTAGTATATGTGACCGACATCCCATACAAGTGTAGATGATTTTGCACAGTTGACTGGGGTCTTTTAACTGAATTCATACAACTGCTACATGGGCAGAGCACATCTGATTTCGGACCACCGTACTCAGCTCTGATAAAGTTCATGAAGTTTTCAACCCCCTCGACATATGCAGTGGAGAATCTTCGAGCAGAAGTTATCCAAGTCCTGTCCATCTGTTAGACATACAAATTAGTTCTTCTACTAGATATTACAGGAAAAACATATATGCTTTTTTATGAAGTCCAGAAAAAAAATACCTAGGTCGATGTCTAAAGCTATGGCAAGATATTTGGACGAGCAGATCTAAGTAACGAAATATATGTAAAGCTAATTCAGCAAACAAATTTGAGTGCCAAATTATGGCAGGCTGTTTCAGCAGTCAATGAGGCCGAGCACACAGCCATCGAACTATCGAAGGCCATCGCAGCAACAAAGATCAAGTATAAAACGGTGTAGAGCTATTTCACCTAACAGATTGGCTACTAGACCATGGCAATCTACGTCACAATAAATATATGGCAGGATATCTTAGCAACTAATCGGCCTTGGCATGCCATCTCAGCTAAGCAGATTGAGCGCAGAACAGGGCAAGGAAGCTTCTTAAGCAGAGCATATTGACAGTAAACTACTTCGGCAAACAGTGAGATTAACAGCGTCTATCAGCTAACATTCAGCGCTACACCGACATGAACGGGGCCTCAGTCTAGAATGCGCATACCATGGGAGAAGCTGACCGCCGTGCGTCTCCACACGAACGTCGCCAGCGGTGGCGCCGTTGACCACCGTGCGCCTCCACAAGAACGTAGCCAGAGGTGGCGGCGCGGCTAGAGGACGGCAGTCTACAAGAGCGTACTGTGGGAGGGCGGCTTTGGCGGAGCGAATGGAGTGGAGGGGGACAGGGGGGA
>NC_057799.1:381806147-381814691 GCF_018294505.1 Triticum aestivum | reverse complement strand
GAGGATTTTCGCGCGGTGGGCGGGGGGAGTTTGGCGCATGGTCGGTTTCTCCAAGTGCAGTCCCACGTGTCAGTGAAGAGGCAAGCCGAAGCGCGTTCCGTTTGCGTGAGCCGTGTGCAGGACGTGTGTGGGGTGCAATGCGACCGCGACAGGAGTGTTGTGAGTGTACCGCCTTTTTTCCTTTTAAACTAGGTGCTTCGCCCCCTCAAAAAAAAATTTGTTGCTTCGCACGATCCATCGATACTACTACTAGTAATCCGGTAATCCCGACTAAAACGGCGCGGCCGGGTCTTTTCCCGCGCGATATGCTGGGAGGTTGGCTTAGTTGGGTTTTTTAGGACGAGTAATGCTACACCTACGTAATCCCAGTTATGTAATTAACGTAATGTGAAACGTGTGAGCTGTTGATTGTAGATTGGGGGGAGGGAGGGGCCCACTACCATGAAAATCAAGGGAGGAGAGAGAGGCAACTTACGTTAACCCTTTCGTAGGTTCCCGTAGATGTAGAAAGATGTGAAATGCGTGAATGTGTAGTGGACGTACTATTGGAGTGCCTAAGATAATTTGTGTATGTATAGACCCTATGTGTTTATTTTACTTCGCATGTTAGATTTGTCTCGGTTCAATAAAAAGCAGAGTTGGTGATGATGGTGTGCCTGTCATCCTGCAATATAGGCCGTCCGATCTATATCTAACAGATAGGAAGGAAACTATGACAATTTACCCGCACTCCTCTCCACATTTGCAGATAAGGCTTCCCTCGTTCATCCTTTTCTCCCACAAGATCTTGATCTTCCGTGCAACGCACGGGCATCTTGCTAGTACTCCTACAATATGTATATTATTGTGAATGTTCATATACACCGGCCGAGATTAATGCAAACACGGCAGATTTTCATTACATTTCGAACTTTTATAGGACAGAAAAATAAAAGAAACCCGACCCTAAACCTATTCTACGGCGGCGACCGACGTCCTCCATCTGCGATCTCTATGTACGGGGGCGGGGTTCAAGACCCGTGAAGTGAAGGTCCGGTCTCCGGCGAGGAAGAGTAGAACACGGGATACGGACCGGCCAGTTGGCACACCATGCCCTGCCGCCTCCCATGCCCTACTCATCCTCGGAGGAGTCCCCGACCTCGGCGGTGCCGGACGTTGGACGGCGGCAAGTAGGACGCGTGGCTGACGGTGCTCCCATCGTCGGCCGCCAGCGTGGCCACCGCTTGTGCGGTCGCGTCCGCGTCCGGCTACGCCACTATTGCGTCGCGAGAGGCGACTTGAGCGGGGGCGGCGACCTCGAGCTTCATCCCCGAAGACAAGCTCTCCCGCAGAGCGTTCGCACTTGCGTTCATGGCGGATGTGGTGCCAGGTAGGAGGACGATGCGCTATGGTGTGGAGGTTAGCTGGGCGTTGCCGCTATAAGTAGCGCATTCCGGAGAGGCCAAGCGTCTGGGTGCGTCATTAAGTCGCCGGAGTTGGTTCCTCGGGCACCGAGCCTCTTAACGACGACATACGAACGGACGGCATGAATGCGGGCAGCTGGCGCCGGCTGGGAACGCACCGCGCGACGGCGCGAGGGACGAGGGTTTTGGTGTGCCAGGGTAGTCAGCTGCGGTCATGGCAACGTTGGAGATGCCCTTTTCTCACATGCGATCCCCGCATGTCATTGAAAAAGCAAGACGACCCGGCATGGTCTCAGGTCCAGAGGATGCAGTTGGCCGCGCTACACCACTCCGCGGACGCGTCGCGGCGCCCCGTGCATCCTCGACGAGCCGGGTGTTGGGGTGTGTTTGGATTGTGGCCAAAGTGCACCTTACCAAAATTTTGGTCATGACCCAAAGATTGGTCTTTGTTTGGATGGTTGCCATTTTTTTGGCATGCCAATGAACTCTAGCCAACTCTAGTTCATTTTTCTTGCCAATGTCGGCCAAATCATGGGCAACCAACACCTCAACCAAAATTTTGGTCATGACCCAAAGATTGGTCATTGTTTGGATGGTTGCCATTTCTTTGGCATGCCAATGAACTCTAGCCAACTCTAGTTCATTTTTCTTGCCAATGTCGGCCAAATCATGGGCAACCAATACCTCAACCAAAAATTTGGCTACCCAATGCTTTGATGGGGCAACCTTGGGCACAAACCAAACATATCGTTGGTCGTGCCACAACACTAACGCCACCCTCGGCACACTGAAACCGACCGTGTCTAGCGACGATATGAGCGTGTCGCTCACCGCGGTCGCCGTGTCCAGAGGCGGTGCTGGAGCTGCGCCCCGTTGTTGGCCCCAATGACCCACATGAACGGTTGTCGGTGGCGAGGAGGTCGTGGGCCAGCTCCTCCATTGGACTAGTCTGCGCTACATCGTCCCGACGGGTGTGCCCCACATGTTGGTTTCCCTGTTTTCCCGGCCATATTCGAGCGTCAGTGCTCCGGGTTGCACATTAGGCCTTTCACTATGTAGGCCAAGCGAGACAACTTATTGTTTATTTGAGCCGTTCAAGTATAATCATGTGGCGTTTGCTTATTTCTCATTCCTCTCCAACCCTCTTGTCCATCGATCATGTCGCCCTCCAGTCGAGTCCATCCTCCCGCATGCCTCATTTGAACATTCCGCCGAGTATCATTCGCATGTACCCACCCTAGTCCTCTTTCAATAGATCTCCGGACCCCGAGATGAAATCGAGAGGGAACGAGTGGGGGCACGTGATACCTAAGGCGGATTCAAAATTTTGAACCGGTGATCATAGCATCCGCAAATCATATATAAAGGGTATTCAATGTTCGTTTCGTTTTTGAACATACAATATACTCCCCCTATCCTTTCTAGTTTACATATAAGTTTTATGTGTAGTCAAAGTATCTCTACTTTGATAAAAAAGGTATCAACATTCAACAACGCCCAATCAATATTGTTAGATTCGTATGTACTCCAAGATTTGTACTCGAGATGGTTTCCAATTTGACTATTGACAAGATTAATAGTACATGAGATGTATAATGTGAAAATTATATCATTGGAAACTCCTTTCACGTACGAATTTGACAGTATGCTTTGTGTAAGTTGCATGTCATATATTATTACTCTAACATTTGGTCAAAGTTAGCCTCGAAAAACGCATTAGACCCTGTATGCTTTGTGTAAGTTGCATGTCATATATTATTAGTCTAACATTTGTGTAAGTTGCATGTCATATATTATTACTCTAACATTTGGTCAAAGTAGTATAGTGGAAGTGGATCCTCTGACGTAGGTATCCCTGTGTTACCCTCCCTTTCGGTCACTTACTGGCGGATCCCATGCTTGCTAGGCCCCGCATGTCAGTTACTCAATGGGTTCGGCCACGTCAGGGGATCCTAATCCGTAGTATACTCCCTCTGATTTTATTTACTCGGCATAAAACGGAGGGAGTGGTGGTATAATAAATGACGCGGGCGGGGGTGGGGGAGGGACGTCGGTTTGCTCTCAACTACGGTCCCACAAGCGAGCGAAAACGCAAGACGAAGCGTGTTCCATTCGGTGAGCGACATGGAGGGTCCAGCGTGTCGGGCTGCAACGCGAACGCGACAAGAGCGATGTACAGTCAAAACCGATTGACCGGTCGTCACCGGAACCACTATTCACACCAGAACCTTCGCTGCTCGGCCTACGCCAGCCACTGCCCTAAAACCACACCAAAACTCCAGCCCATTCCCCCACCTTTCGATCCCCTAGCCCGCATCAAGCGCCCCCTAGTTCGCCGGAAAGCCATGGTGCGCCGTAAGATCACTTACTACAAGATGCTGACGCCGGAGCGCCGCGCAGAAATCGCGGCGGCGGTCGGCGCCATGGACCTCCGTTCCCAAGCTCGCTTTGCGGCGGGCCAATCCCCGAGTTCTCTGGAGCCAAGCTACGAGGAGGAGGAAGCCGATCCAATGTTCATGGCGGAGGTCGCGGCGCAGAAGGCCCCCGATGGGTATGAGACGATGGACGTCGACTTCGTGCCGGCGTCCGAGTCCCCCATGGTGCAGGCGGACCAGCGGTTCAACATGGCGATACTAAAGGAGGACCGGGAGGCAGAGGCTCAACTCGACGCGGAGCACGCGCATGCCGCTACCATCGAGGCTCTCCTGCAGGCGGAACCGGATGTCTTGGATGTGAACCGGGCGGCGGAGGCTCAACTTGAGGCGGAGCGCGCGGATGCCGCTGCCATCGAGGCCCTCCTGCAGGCGGAACCGGACGTCCTGGACTTGAACCGGGCGGCAGAGGCTCGACTCGACGCAGAGCGCGCGGATGCCGCTCTCATCGACGCCCGGGACTTGAACCGGGCGGCGGAGGCTCGACTCGACGCGGAGCGCGCGGATGCCGCTGCCTCGAGGTCCTCCTGCAAGCAGAACCGGACATCCTCGACTTGAACCGGGCTGTGCTCTCGTCCGTTCAGAGCGCCCGCACGCTCCACTTGAACGAGTAGCTGGAGACCGAGGACAACCACGGTGCGGAGACACACGTCGGCAGCGACGGCTGGTTCGCGTCGGCAGCCAAAGACGACGAGGCCGTCTCTTTCCGCGAGCAGTGATAGTTTTTCTTTATGTTGTTGTTTTTATGGATCTTTTGCTGTGTAAAAACATATATTTGTTATGCAAGTCGCCTGACTTGGGTCAGTCTACCATTTCAGGCGGTTGGATGAATATCCTACGTCTCCTAACCCTTATTTCCTTCTTCCCCAACAGACCACCGCACAGGCCGTACGGATACTCCCCAACATGTGGTTGGATAAACATACTCTATGAACGAAAATTATGTGTCAGCGATAGGATGGCTGAGTTTGGTTTGTTCACATGCGACAGCACGTGTCAGTGAGGGTGCGTTCCCTTGGTTGGGTTTGCGGCGTGCAGGAGCGACTGTGTGAGGGTGCGGTGCGACCGCGGCGTGCAGGAGCGACCGTGTGAGGGTGCGGTGCGACCGCGACAGCCGTGCGCAAGTGTACCTCCTTCTCATTTTGAAAACTTTAGGCGAGCTTGGCAAAAATGTGTGGCGAAGTTTGGCAATGCAAGGCCTAGACCCAAACAGGATAAGTACGTACGTACTAGGAGTACTAGTGTTAAAAAAGAAAGGCGGGGTTTTCCTTCGCGGGATTTAATCGATACAAATCCTCGTTTCACGTGTCAATTAATGCGTATTTTTTCTCCAAAGACCAATGAGCTAACCATCTCACCCCTCATCGCTTGATTAATGCAGCGCCATGCAAACCAACCTTCTCACTTCCGCATGCATGCAGGGGATATTAATGTCCTTGGTTGCTAACCCCATCAATTTTGCCTCGATTAGTGTTAGTGGCCCTTTGCAAATTGTAATTTTGATATACTGGCCTTGTGTACAAAAAAATGGAGGTAGTAACTATATTTGACTTCCTTCCCCATTGCGGTGACATCGACGATATCTTTTTTTTGGTGGTTTGGCGAAGTGCGTTCGACGGAGAACACCATTGAGGGAGACCACGGTAAGTCGTTCGCAAGTGCCGCCTGCAAGCCGAGACAACCGCCTTATTTGCATCCAGGAAGTCCTTTACTAGTACTACTAGGAGTACTAGTGCGGTGAGATGGTTTCTCGAAGAAGACGATGGAGAAGCGGAGTCAGCGAAGAGTGAAATGATGATTTGATGCCTCACTGCTTTGTGATTTGTGATACAAGGGACAGGGGAGTAGACTATGTGCTCTATACTGTACTACATGCGTCCAAGCATGGGAGAAAGAGGAGAGACATTGCATTTTTCTATTCCTTCAATCAATCAATCAGGGAGCTGCGGTTCCATCTTTTTGGCTTTGGCAACACCGTCCACAATGGTTCCCACGATGCCAAAAGCTATTTTCACATTTGGCTACACATTGTGGATGCCCTTAACCATACCACTTGGTTTTGCTCCTGTGTGCTATCTATACAAATCTCAATTATATTGATCTAAAAAATTATAGAATCAAGATTAGTAAAAAGGAGGTGATTTTGCCACGCGAATGGCGGGGGATGTTTCTTATTTGAGCAATGCTACATCCACGTAATGGTTTACGTAAAGTTACAAACTGATGTGATGTGGGACTATTTGATTGGATTAAAGGAGAGGATTAGGCCCACCCCACCTGAAAATCAGGGGGGCATATACAGATTAGATGGAAAGTATACGTAGCAGCTACGTAGCCCTTTGTAAGTCTAGGATTAGGCTTCTTATTTTCGGAGGACGTTGTCCTGGCGGTTTGCTAACATGCGGTCCCACGTGTCAGTGCTTTACCAAGCCGATCCGCGTCCCACATGAGGCAGAACAACGGCAGAAGCAATACATGGTTAAGTTGAAGAAGATGAGGGAGAAGCGGACTCAGCAACGAGTGAAATGATGTGATGGTTGCTTCGTCCCTCCAACTTAATTGCGGGAAAGGTGCAACTTTGTGATTTGACGCCTCATTGCTCATTACTACGCCGGCGCCATGACTGGGGTGCTTCACCCCGGCTGCTCTGCACTGTATTCCGGTATGGCACGTGGACCCGGTAGCTTGATGTCCCACATGTCGGCGAAAGGGACTAGAATATTTATGAAAGCGAGCGCTCCACTCTTACGACGGAGGAGTAGACGACACGACGGCCCAGTGAACTGTCACTTGTAGTACTGTATAGTACTATAGTTTTGCTGTTTCGCACGATCCATCGATACAAACCCGATTAAACAGGAAAGGGCGGGATTTTTCCCGCGTGGTAGATGATACTGGCCATACATTTCAAAGGCAATTTTAATGTATGCAAACTGAATAATTATAAGTAACAATATGATATCTAGTAAAACTAAAAACACATATGATTTATTGTGTTAGAGTGTAGTAGTAGTGCTGTATTGCATAGTTGTTAGATGTAACATGCGAGAACGTGTAGAGATGTAGTTTTGGAGGGCCTACAGAGAGAAAAGCGTAATACGGTCACCGAACTTCAGAATAAGCTGATTACGGTCACTATATACGTTTTGCGGTGATTATACGGTCACTTGCTCACAGTTCAGCATCGGATTGCACTCTGTTGACCGGCCAAATAGTCTGTGTGGCGCCATGTTGACTAGTTAAATTGACCACGTTCCTTGTGGGTCCCACCTGTCAGTTCGCATAGGCAAAAGGTCAGATAAACACAAATTTACGCAGGCGCGACAAGGCTCCAACCCGTGCGCGGGAATCACCTGGTTGTGTATGTGTCTGTCAGGGCCTGATGTGTGCGCATGCACGTGTAGGTTGAGCACTTGAGCGTGCGAGTGTGTGTTGGTCGTGCGGTGTACTGGTGTGTGCATGCATGCGTGCGTGTGTGCGTGTGAGTGTTGTGTGCGTGCGTGGCTGCGTGTGTACGTGTGAGTGTTGCGTGCGTGCGTGCGTGGGTGCATGTGTTTGTGTGAGTGTTGCGTGGATGCAGTTCGTGTGCATGCGTGCGTGTGTGTATAATCACCACACCAGCACCTGTGTGTTAAAAGAGACGGCTCAACATACCAATACAAGGCCACCTTGTCCGCTGTGCCCGCGGTCATGACTTCGAACCACCGTCCAAATATTTTTTTGTCGTTTGTTTTCATTCTTACTAGCAAGATGCCCGTGCGTTGCACGTAACATCAAGATGCATTTGTATGACTTGTTTATCTTGTGAGAGAAAAGGATGAACGAGGCAAGGCCTTATTTGCAAATGTGGAGAGGTGTGTGGGTACCTTTTTGCAAAATTGCCATAGTTTCTTTCCTATCCGTCATATATAAATCGGACGGCCTATATTGCAGGATGGCAGGCACACCATCATCACCAACTCTGTTTTTTATAAGAGTGTATTTTATGTATTTTATAACAGTGTAGATGTAGAGTTGATACAAGTCGACAGGTGGGCACGATGGTAGTGAGATAATGTGATGCAACACTAGAGGTGCCACATGGAGCGTTTAACTAGTCAACTAGTCATGTCATGAGCAAATACAGAGTTGTACGGTGAGCCCGTGACTGTATAATAACCACTAAACGTAAATGGTGACCGTAATGAGTGGATTCTGAAGTCCAATGTACGTATCGTGCTTTCGCTTTAAATACAATGATCGTCATTGCATATATCGCGAGAGAAAGATGAAACATGCGTGAATTTTATGGGGGCTTACTTTTAGAGGACCTGGAGATAGTTTTGTGTGCATACGTGAAAGGGGCATAAGGGGGGGTATGCGATGGAGAGAGAGATGCTCTTCGTTTCTCTTTATTATGACTAACTTTGTATATAGTATAAAAATATACAAATTCACAGTGCGGAATAAATATCATTGTGGGCACCATGCAATGCAAATTAGCGTTCGTACTCCTCCATATAACTTTGTAATGTTGTATATATGTAGAAACTCTAAAATAATTTTTTGGCCACACTTTATTCTAAAGGAATGTTGTATGCGAAATAAACGTGAAGAGAGAGCTTTTAGAACAATGGGGTACGTGATGTAACATGTGTGAATGTGTAGTTGATGCATTTGGCGGAGCCTAGAGAGGTATGTGTGTGTATTACGTATTCGAGAGAGGCATG
>NC_057799.1:381773508-381806035 GCF_018294505.1 Triticum aestivum | reverse complement strand
AGAGAGAGAGACGAATATGACGTCACGACAAGAGATTCCATTCCCTTGAGTGTGTATATGCAAGGGGGGAGGGAATAGAGGCACCAGGAGAAATTTTCTGTGTATGTGGTGTTTATGTTGGTATGTGTGGGTGTGAGAAGGTAATGAGACGTGGGGGCAGAGGGTGTGTCACCGCGTGAGGTCTGGTGGGTCGAGGTGAGGCCCTTCGTTCGGTTCCGTCCTGCGCCACATTGGTCGGCCCGTGATGCATTTAGGAAGACCCATGGATGACTAGTCGTACAAGACAAAGATAGCGGAATTGTGAAGGACTCTGTGTCCACTCACAAAGCCGGCTAGGATTTGTAACCCTAGGTTCTCGGACTAAGGTAAACCCTTTATCTCTGATATTACTATTCATCCAACCTAACTTTAAGGGGCATCCTACAAAATGCTCTGCTAGAATCGTACTCGTCGATTAGGAAGAGAGGTGTGAGACAATGCGTGAGAGACAGGCGTAAAGATAATGTGCGTACATGAGACACGTAGGCAGGTCCATGTATATAGAAAGGGTCGATGAGGATTGTGCGTGTGTATGTTTGCGAGAGGAAGAGTGCTTGTGATAAAGGTTAGTGAAAACAGTTGTAAATGGTTACGAGAGGGAGGGAGGGTTATATCTAGAGCATGTGTGCGAGAAAGAGACCTCGGGAGAGAGTGTGTGAGCATGTGTGAGAGACCACCGATGGAGAGTGAAACTACACGTAAAAGACTGCTCTACACATTGATTAAAGATATAAATTGTATCCAAATATTAGGATGGGATCATGATATTTGCAATTCGCGTAAGGAGCGGTCATTGATCCATCAGACATCTAGATTCTATCGAATTTGAGCATGTCTATGTTATTATTCGACACAATTGATCCACATAGTTAGTGTTTTGAACTCCAGACAATGCATCGCTTTAGCAATCGAATATAAACGTGAGTATAGTTCATGTTGTGTGTGTAAAGCACATTATACATACGAAAGTTACACAATGGACATTATAAATAGCTACCTATGAACTAGCATACATTTGAATTCAACTTAAGGTGGTTTAAAAAAATCGAATTCAACATGAAGTCCATTCAATTATTTGAATTTGATATCATGGCATTTGTAAACCATACCTAAATTATGGGGGCACCAATCTTTGCTCTGATTTTGTACATAATAGCATATGTAGGCGTGTACAAAATAGATTCAAATTTAGCTCCTCCATTCCAAAATAATCGTAGTTATAGGATTTTCAAGTGTCAAAATTTCAAAAAGAAGCGGATAATTTAATGAGGTTTTCAAACATAGAAGGTCAAATATAACGTTGTCTATTTAGGTCAATCCTCATAGTTCAAGAGTACTCTAAACGTGAATGCTTGTGTTTCAAAATTTCGAACGAAGCGCCAAAAGAGCCTCTACTCGCTCGAAACCGCGTGAGACCAATGTTTGGTAGTACAAGGAAATTACTTTTCTAATAACTCCGACCCGTGAAACCTACTGGCCCGACGTCCAAAGGTCTAAACCGGGGTAGGTTTGTAGCTTCATCTAGACGCCACGCAACCGCATCCGAAAAACATTCATACACAATGGCCGCCTAAGCACACATGTGCGCGGCCGAAATCGCTCCCGCCCACTATTTGGGACACCTGGGATTACCATCTTACCCCCGACCCGCGGTAGGTCCAAAATTTAAGAGGGGGGCAAAGTCTGTACTTTCCCCAAATTTCAAACAAGCGCGTCCCATCTTCTGTTCAAAAAAGCCAAAAACAAGCACGTCCCAGACCGAAACATGGTTCCCCCCCACCCGTCCGATTCCCCATTCGTACTCCGTGGGCGCCAAAACTACCTCTCCACCAGCCGCGAAACCCCGGTGTCCTCCGTCCACCACCCCATCCCACCCATCAACCGCCGCCCTCCTCCATCACGCCGGAGCCGATACCCCGACGCCGTCATCCGCCGCAACCTCAACCGCAAGGCCCTCCACGGCTAGTAGTTGAAGCCGAGGCCGAGCCGTCCGTAACCGAGCCAGTTCAACCACGCCGTCCTGCGCCTCACCGCTGCCGCTCCAACTTCGCCACCCTCCACCGCACCGGAGCTGTTCCTGCTACGCCGTCCTTCGCCGCCTCGAATCTGCTTCCCCTCCGCCGACATACGGCCACGGCAACACAGTCAACAATTTGGCCATGGGTTCGTCCAAGCCTGCACCCTCCAGAACATCAGTTTCCCCGGTAAAAAGAAGAAGATCGGCGCGACATGTGGAGGTGACCGCACCGGCAACCGAAAAAGGTACTCCTCTTCCCTTATTCGTGCAAATCTTACGTCTCTGCTTGCACGGTATTCATCCCACAGAAGACACTAGTTGACCACTTCTTCTTGATACTAGATGTTCCTAGTAACTCGCGATGCACAAGGTTTCTCCTCATATACTATTTCACCTTAGCTAGAGGTCCGCCCCCCTGAATTTCAATTTCTGGCCAGTTGATTCCCAATTAACGGAAGCATTCCCTGGCGTAACAGGCGCTAGTACGCCTATTACGCTGGGGAAGCAGCGCCTTGGTGTTTATCTTAGGGGCGTGTGCGGCTTAGAGCTACTAGCACCCGATCTAGAGGTCGGCCGGGATTAAAGGGATGGCCTGGGGGCGCTGCCAAGCACGGCAGTGGTGTGAGGTCGATGGGAGGGCGGGGCGGCGGAGGCAGGGGTTTGGGCCGGTGGTCGCTGGCGGTTTGAGAAAGATCGTCAACAGTGACTGGCGGGAGGTAGACGAAGGCCATCTGCCCGTTCCTTATAGATCGTACGGTTCATTAAAAAATCGACTGACCTATTTATTTTCAGTCGACTGTTATCTTAGATATGACCACATGTGGTGGTGTGCTGGAGGAGTACCTGCATTGCCTGTGCTCATATATTACAAAATCATACGGAGTAGAATCTAATTTTGTTTGCCATGCAATGTTGTAGAGCTATCGTATGTCTCCTGTCATTTATTTTGCAGCCACCTGCTATCTGCTACTTTTACAGTGTACTAGTTCTGCACACACTTCACCCTTACTCTCACTATTGTGTTTTTATGCAAGGGTATTTCAGACTCTGCTACCATGAGAGAAGCCAAAAAGAAAAGAGAGAAGTCGCTCCAGCTTCGTATGCGGGTAGGCAAGACACGTTACATCGCTATAAAGGGTGCAGTGTCAGCAGATGGAGACGGTAAACGTAGCTCTGGAGTTGATGACCTTGCTCGCAATGAACCACCATCCCAGGTGCTTGCTTTAACTTCGTGGTGTCATATGTGGTTGCATGTTCCAAATGGTGTCTAGCTTGTATTCGAAAGGTCGAAGTCGGTAAGATAAGGAAAGATTTTTTTTTACATGAACCACCATCCCGTGAGTACCAGAAGACAAATAGCTAGTCAGGGCACTGGCCGAGCCAGTGACAAGCCCAGCAAAGATAGGCATCACCTGGAAGCCAAATAAAAGCTGCGATGGTGGCGAAGTAGCCCGCCTCCCACCAGGCTCTCAGGTCCTAGATGATCATGCTCACCACTCCAGCCGGATGTCTAGCTTGTATTGCTTCCAATTTGGTTAAATTGCATCTGCTTAGCTTACACATTATACCTTTGAATATGACATACCTTTCTGTTTTTGGTACATACTAGTACATCTGTGTATTAACCATGTTCTTACATCAAACTAATGTTCTTGTGTATCCCTCATCAACCACTTATGACAAGGCAGGCAGGCAAGGGGACTACTCCTCATTTAAAGAATGCAGCGTCAGCCTCCCGACATGATTCTCAAGAAACAGAAATGCTAGATGAAGATAGTGAACGTAGCTCTGTAGTTGATTACAGCATTTCCCCTACACTAGCATCGCAGGTGCTTGCTCTAACTTGGCAGCGTGATATGTGGTTGCATGTTGCATATGGTGTCTAGATTGTAATTCTTCCAATCTGGTTAAACTGCATGTGCTAGTCTGCTTAGCTTATACATTATACCTGTTAATGTGACATGCCTTCCTGTATTTAGTACATAGTACATCTGTCTATTAAGCATGTCCTCACATAAAACTATTGTTTTTTTGTATCCCGCATCAATCAACATGACGAGACACCTTTAGTATATGCAGTGCGATATTAGTTGCATCTTTCATATGATTTATAGCATGCGCTGCTTCTAATTTGTTGAAATTCCATTTATGATGGGACGCTTTTAACTTGGCAGAGTCATATTGGTTGCATCTTTCATGTGGTGTCTAGCTTGCATTGCTTCTTATTTGCTGGAATGGTTTCTGCTTAGTTTACACAAACAGTTGTGAACATGCCATGCCGTCCTGTTTTTCGTACATATTCCATCCTGGTATCATGTGTTTGCCTTACATCAAAGTAGTGATTGTCAGTATCATGCATGAATGAGTTCTGAAGAGAGAATTTTATTGCTTTTTGTTGTCGGTTTTACTTGACAATTCAAAATCAATAAAGCGGAAGGAAGTTAGCAAGGCAGCGGATAAAGGTGCTCCTTCCGAACGGAGGGCCTCGGATAAAGGTGCTCCTTCTGAACGGAGGGCCTCTACAGTTTCTACTCCTCCACACCCCCAAGATGATTTCCAAGACAACACAGGCATAGACACTCAACAAAGCTGTGTTTATGATGAGCACGTCTCCCGTAGTGCAGCATTACCGGTGCTCCCTCTAACTTGGCACTGTTATATGTGGTTGCATGTTATGTGTGATGTCTAGCTTGTATTGCTTCTAATTTTGTTGAATTCCATCTGCTTACTTTACACATTAAACTTGAATAAGACACGTGTTCCTGTTTCTAGAACATACAATATCTGTCTATCACACCATGTTCTTACATCAAATTACTACTGTTGTGTAACCTGCAACAATCACTTATCATAAGACACGTTTGACTTCGGAGTGTGATATAGGTTACATCTCACATGCTTTTCTAGCTTGTACTACTAATTTTTTGAAATGGCACCTATGAAGAGACAGTTTTAACTTGGTAGAGTGATATTCGTTGCATCTTTCATATGGTGTCTAGCTTTCATTGCTTCTAATTTGTTGAAATGCCTTCTCCTTAGTTTACACATCATAAGTTGTGAATATGCAATGCTTTGAATATGCAATGGCACTAATGACGAGAGACCTCTAACATGGTAGTGTGATGTTGTTTGCATCTTGCATATGATTTATTTCTTGTACTGCTTCACATTTGTTTAAACACCATTTATGATGAGACACTGTTAACTTGGCAGAGCGATATTTGTAGCATCTTTCATATGGTGTCTACCTTCCATTGCATTGCTTCTAATTTGGTGAAATGTCTTCTTCTTAGTTTACACATCATAGTTCTGGTTATCTCTTCCGTCCTGTTTTTCATACATATTACATCCTCCTATCATGTGGTTGTCTAACATCAAAGTTTAGTTCGTCTGCATCACGTATCAATTTGTTTTGAAGAACTAAATTGTTATTCGTTTTTCTTGTCGGCTTGACTTAACATGGCACAGAGAAAGAGGAAGAAACACGGAATGGCAGGGAATGAGAAGCGGATGAATCCTGCAGATTCTGCTGGTACTGATGGTGCAATAGAAGGTCAAAGTCCAGCTGAAAATTCTACAAACACGACATCCCATGCTACACGAGTTGCAAAAAAAGCCAAACAGAAACAAATAGCTACCACCAAACAAGTAGAGACAGCCCTAGTTCTTGCAACACCTACCACAGTACTACCAGCTGCACGACTTACTCATGCGTCAACTGAGCTAGCAGCACGTTCCCAAGCTCCCTTGCCACCTGACACTACTTCCCAAGCACTCTTGACACAAGACGAGTTGGCAATATCAGATGAACCTTGTGAGCTTCAACAGCAACAAGGTAGTTGCTGGAGTCAAGTTACAGTTGCATGTTTCTTTATATGTATTCTCACAGTTTGATGTACACTAACACTTCCTATGTTTGTTGTTGGACTAGCACCTAGGTGCAAGAGGAAACAAACATCAGGGATAATGCTCGATAGGTTAACTAAATCTAGAGGAGGAAGAATGTAGATCCGTTTTGAGGCAGGTTTAAAAAGGCCACGTGATGCTACAGAGTCAGCCAAGTTAGTATCAGAGGCAGCGGTTGCCGTTAGGTGTCATTTACGTATCCTCCCAACATGGATTCATTACAGGAATGACAAAGACGAAACCCAGTTCAACACATTCCTCGACCATTTATCTGTAAGTATGGTTATGTATGGAAACTAGTAATATTGTCTTGCTCTGTCCCATACTTTCTAGGTTGCTGATAATGAGACTCCCATAATTTTCAACATATGAGGTTCAAGTTGGATAGCCAAGATGATGCAACCAGACAAGCTTGCACCCATGTTTTCAAGTCTGCTCTGCGACAATATCGGTATAACTTGAGGAAAACTCACTTTGAAGGCAAGGCTAATAGTGAACTTTCCCAAACATCTCCAGTGGAAAATATATCGGATGAAGACTGGAGGGGCCTTGTTAAACACTGGTCTGATCCGATGTATCAGGCACATTATATATATGTGATCAGATCACATGTTGAAGTCCTATTTACGCATGTGCCACACAAATCTATCTTCTTGTAGGTGAACTGTTCAAAGAACAAGGCCAACCATACGAAGGTGAAATTCCAACAGACGACAGGATCTCATAGCTATATTGCACACTGCGAGGCTCTTGTAATTAGCTGCTGTTTCACTCTTTTCGCTGTACCATATTATCAGATCTATATTGACTTGTTCGAAATGCAGAGGAAAGCCCGCAAGGACCAAAAAGTACCTGAACCGAATGCTGCGGAAATCTTCAAGGACTGTCACACCAGCAAGAAGAAGGGCATGACTACACCAGTCAAAGCCGCTGTTGTAAGTCCTTAATCCTCATGCCTTTTAACTACTACTTACTCTGACTTGTGCCTTGAACTGCATGGTTTGCAGCCAATGTCTATTACTCTTTTCAATTTTATACACAATTGTCTTAGCATATCATTGCACCTTACAAGGTTTAAAAGAGAGGAGTGATGTTCCTTTGATCTTGACCCGTAATCTAGTTCTGTGCTGGACTTGCCCACACAATGTTACAATTGCCTGTTTGTCTATTCTCAGTTGTTTTGTGATATGAATGATGTCATACTATGCTTACCGTATTATAAACTTTTTCTCTTTATCCTTAGCCCTCAATACAATGTGAAGAAATAGACAATACATTAGCGATGGTACATGGTCATATGTTTGGAACCTGGTTTTATTATGTACTTTGCAATAAAATACAACTAATATTTTACATGGGTTCACCAGAATAAGTTCTGTATATAGACCAAAGCTATTTTGTTTGGTTTTGCTGCCTCCTTAATATCTTCTATTCTGTTACTACTAATGTAAAACCTCAAATTTTCAGCGAGCTATGGAAAAAATGGTGGAACCGCCACCTTCTGAAGGTGGCGAGGCAACTATAACCGCAATGTCAGCTCTTGCTGCAGTGGGTCAGTACCTGTCCACTAACAGTGCCAAAAGCACGTTCCTGCGTAATACTGGGTTGGTTGTTAAGGCAATATTGTCCAAACTACCTCATGATCAAGATATGCAAGATCAAAGCAATGTTGTATCTGCGCTCCAGACACAAGTCCATTCCCTAACAGAGACCCTTTGTGAAACAAGGAGAAACATTGCTCAATGTCGTCAAGATATGCATGGTTTTGAAACTAGACTATCAGACATTTGCTATGTTGTTCAGGAGCCTAGGGGAAATGAAGGCGAGGGTTATGGTGCTCCATCGGACAATACAGCATGAAAACGTAACAGTCAGGTCAAATGAACTGAGCTTCTGAACTTCTGGTGGTGCATTTATCTGCTAGACTGTTAAGTTTTATGCCAACCTTCCTTTTGTTATATAGTTGTAATTTGTTTTGGTGCGATACAAAATTTATTCTTAACGTGCAGCCACCGCCTGAAGAAAACAGCAAGCCATTTTTGTATAGTGTAGGGTGTTCCCTATATTTGCACTGGTGGGGATCTTTGAGGCCGAGTGGATGTAATATGTGCAATCGCCTTAATAGCCTAGCGTTAGTTTCGGCCTTATTTATTTCCTAGTCTTCTTTTTCCCTGGTTTGCTAGTGGCCGCAACTACCATGGGCCATATACGGGCCGTAGGATCCATGGGTCTCCTATGGGTCGTCGATAAATGGGCTTGTAATCGGTGGGCCTCGGGCCGTCGGATAAATGGGTCGACATGGGCCGTAATCGGGCGTAATTGGTATCGGCTCAGCACGGTAACAGGCCATTAACAGGCCGTAGGACACCAAAGGATTAATTCCGTCATAGGCATAACGGGTCGTTAATGGGCCAGAATATAGGACGGGCTGGAAACGGCGCAACGGGTTAACAGGCCAGAAACGGGCCGACTCTTGCCATGGGCCGAATTTGGCCCATTAGGGTAACAGGCCAGTAACGGGCCGACCCTTGCCATGGGCCGAATTTGGCCCATTAGGGGAACAGGCCAGTAACGGGCCGACTCTTGCCATGGGCTGAATTTGGCCCATTAGGGGAACAGGCCAGTAACGGGCTGGAAGTAATCGAGGGCCGAAAAGGAGCCCAAGAACGTATGGGCCGTCAATAGGCCGAAAGCTAACACGGGCTGGAAACGGCCCATGTAAATCACGGGCCGTTAACGGGTATAAAGAAAATTACTATTCATTATGGGCTAGAGTCACCGTGGGCCTGTAAAGGGCCGAAAGATACGAAGGCCTCATATGGGCCGAAAGACGTCGTGGGCCATACATGGGCCGAAAGTGAAATGGGCTGGTGTTATATTCGACGGCCCACATGACGTTGTTGGGCCGATTTCCTTTAGGGCCTAACGGGCCGTAAAATGGGCTATTTGCGAAGAGACCGTTAACAGGCTTTTCATGGGCCAGCCCGTTAACTTTTGACCAAGTCAAACGGGCCGGCTTTGTAAGCTAAATGGGCCAGTGGTGGGCCGTGGCACGTGTCTACATATCATAGGCGCCTATCTGACCCACTGACGAGCTGACACGTGTTTCGTCCGGCCAATAAGAATTTTACACGTGGAAATTTCCCATTGGTCGGGGCTGTTAACGGGTCACCCTTGACGAAAGCACTTCTGTGACGCGTGATTTATCGTCATGGAAGTGGACACTTCCGTGATGATAATTTTGGTAATGTCATGGAACACTTCTACGACAGCACATGTATGACTATCCTGATTCTGTCATAAAATCGTCATGGATGTACATGCATGACAAAAGACGCGACCTACTATGACAAACACGTATCATCACGGAAGTGTATTTTTTGTAGTGGTGGTGGCTGCCAAGCAGTAGGGCGGACCCTTGGAGTTGCCGGTGACCTGTCAACAGGTTTCTGTATGTGCTTCAAATCAGCCAAGTAGCTAGTGACAAAACCATGATTAGCGAATGGAGTTTTGTAAATTCCTTCATGGATTATCTTTCTCCTCGCTGCCCAAATGGCCCATAGTGTGACAATCATGGTAGTGAATTCCTCTTGAGGAAGCGATTCGCTCATCAGAAAGAGCCATCTCTTTGCCTGTTCATCTCTCTGCATACACATATGCTGCACCATATCCTCATTTGATAGAGCCCACACGCATCGGGCGTAGTTACAGTCAATAAGAGAATGGCGCCAGTTGTCATCTGCTCCGCATAATGCACACACATGCGACAGTGACATGTTTCGATGATGCAGAACATCACTGGTAGGAAGTGAGTGACGAGCCAGCCTCCATGTGAATATTTTCAGTTTTGAAGGAAATTGCAAGCCCCAAATAGATGACCATCCTTTGGATTCTCCGCTGGACATATCCTCGGCCTTATCTAGCCAGTCTTCCCTTCCCATCTTCATCTTATGGATCAATTTGTAAGCTGATTTTACTGAGAATCTCCCCCTCGGATAGCCCGACCATGCCCAAAAGTCATCCACATGTCTTGTACAGAGGGGGATCTTCAGGATTGCCTCCGCATCAGCGGAACAAAGACTTGGCGTACTACCTCCTCTCTCCGGCATGCCATGGTTGGTTCGATCAGATCGCTCACAATCTGCGGAGGATCAGCCACCCGATGCGGAAAAGGTTTCATGAGGCCACTTCTCGGAAGCCAGTTATGATGCCAAATTCTGGTCGTTGCTCCATCACCAATGCGCCTGATGATCCCATGGTTCAATACATTTCTTCCATGATGAACACAGTACCCTGGTAATCGGCCCCTAGTGAAAGGCGATCCGGACACAAACCCCGTCCTTAGAATTGCACCCCCACACAAGAACGCGAGGGTTCTTCCGCCGCTGCGACCCCATCCATCTGCTCCACCCCATGGTCGCCGATACCTTATGGCAAGATCCGCCGTATCTTGCGCGACCCCCGATCCAGGCGACGAAACCAAAAACTAACTCCCTCCCTCGGGTTCGTTCTCCCTCACTATTATTTTCCACTAGATCGAGATTGAGAGATATTTGAGGGGGATTGGCAGGGGCAACGTCGATGGGGCATTGGATGTGTGTGGCGGTGTGGTGGGAGCGTGGGGAGGGGCGCCGTGGTTGTGGAGGCGACCGACGCCATAGATAAGCGCTGGGGGTTGCCGATGCCATGGCCGAGCGATGGGGAGAGGCGTCATGGTGGAACGACCACCATGGATCCCTCGCCCCAAGTCATGATGCAATTGTTGTTGCTCTTCAAAATCTATCCGCTCTATCACATCCGCAACCACACAGGTTACAGCCTACCAACTGGCACCCTGATGCCGTTTTGGTTGCCTCAATATGCCATTTGCTTAGCACTAATGTGTAGAAGAATCATCAATCAAGTGCATCTACCAACACGATGGCAGAATTTTTTATTGGCTCTTCTCTAATCTATAAGTCATATATTGAGGCAACGCTTGGTAGATTCTTTTTATTGGCCGTGTTGTGGTGAAAACATGGCGTGGCTGATTGCTTCATATGCTGATACTGATATGTGTATGCTGCTGATTGGTCTTGATATATGCTGCATATAGCTGCTAATAATAATATTGCTACTCAGTTTGATAGGTAAAGTGGTAATGGACTGCGAGATTGTATAGCGCTCATATGCCAGTGAGTCAATTTTCCTTTCTTTGATGAAATAGAGAATATTGCTCATATGTTAATCAGCTGCTCCTCCCTAGCATTGCTGTGGTCTGAACTTCAAAATTTTCATCCACTCAATGTTGATTCAGTCAAATATCTCTAGGAAGAAAAATTATTTCAACAATATTCAAGATTTTTTATTTTCTTCAGTTTAGTTCAGATTTTCATTATTCCAATTTTGATTTTGGTTCAGTTTTGGTCAGGTTTTCATTGTTTTTCAGTTGAATTCAGTTGCAGATTCATCCAACTCATTTCCATTGCCATGCATAGAAAGGCTTAGATTTGATTTTGGGTCAGTTTAGTTCAGATTTTCATTATTTTTCAGCTGGGTTCAGTTTAACATTCATCCAACTCATCTGTGAACACAATGATCAAGTGTTTCTCTGGTTGGTGAGGTAACCGAGGCAGTACTGTTTGAGATCGTTGGTGAGGGACTACTATGCGAGCTCAGCCTGAGCAAAGATGCCGGCAGGGTGAGATCAAGAACATGAATTGAATGGTATGGCTCAGCACTATTGGGCTTGGCATTATTTTTCCAGCGAATTGTGTGTTTCTCTGAGATGAATTAGGTGCACCAAATAGGCGAGATTGTATAGTGCTCATATGCCAGTCAGTTAATTTTCCTTTCTTTGAATTATATAATATTGCTCATATGTTAATCAGCTGCTCCTCCCTAGCATTGATGTGGTCTGAACTTGAAAATTTGCATCCACTCAATGTTGATTCAGTCAAATATCTCTAGGAAGAAAAATTATTTCAACAATATTCACTCTACTGTGCTTATCGCGGTCCTCTGGAATATATGGAGGCGCAGGAACTACAAGCTCTTCCCTGATGTTTTTCTGTGGAATTGCACATTACTGCTAGCAAGATTGCTGATGATCTTATGTTGTGGTCCAACATGTATTCAAATGGAATTAAGAGAGGTCTCTCTACGGATTGGAGCACTATGTTGTATAACCTATCTATGAGATTCTATTTTTTTCCTTCCTTTTCTTTTTTATTAATCCCAGTGTATAATTTGGCTTTGTATAGTTCTCAATTTTATGAAGTGGTTCAGGATGGCTTAAGCACATTGTAGTCCCTAAAAAAAAGATGGTGGGTGATGCCTCGCCCTCCCTGAACTGAATATCATGTGCTTCTGTACTACTGGAAGAAGGTAAGTAGTCTTTTATGCGATTCATTTTTCCATCTGAATGCACTCCATTCTTAACGGATTAGTTAAAACATCAAACTATCATTCTTTCTGGAGTCCTGATGTGTTATTTTTTCAGCCTAACACATGGAACTTTAGATTTCATGGTTTATGCAAATTAGTTGAGCTAGGAATTTGTTGTGAAGCTGGTGTTAACTTGCTTCGCATAGGAAATTCTCATGCGAGCATGAAGAAGGCCTTAGAAAAGGTGCATGTTGTTGCTGAGGTAGAGGAGGGGGCGGCTGCCGTGGTCGGGGAAGGCGCGCCGAAGGCGGATGCTGGTCGATATGCACGAGATGTTGGCCGAGAAGAAGCATATTCAGCAGTGGTGGTTGATCCATTGTGCGCCACACAATCAGCTCGCATGGTTCCTGCCCAAGGACGTAGGGTTGGCAAATCCATCAACAAACGAGATTATGCGCTTTGAGTGTACTGTACACTTATTTGCAACCTTCCCTTTTTCTGCTACTGTTTAGGGATTCTTTCCGATCAAATTCAGTTATCGTTTCAACCTACAGCCGAGCTATGACACTCATTCCCTGCTACAGTGATGGCTAAATATTCTTTACAACATCGCTAGCATCGTCATAAAGATTTCTGGGCCGTTTGCATGCTTATTTTGGTGGAGGAATTTGAAGGAGAGAAACAGTATGAGTTTCAATGGCAATGCGAGTGACTTCATCAGATCTTGCAACCACACAATCCACAAGCTGCACACTTGGCTGTGAGCCTGAATCAAAAGCTTGGGATGGTTGAGATCATAGAGAGCATATCTTAGTTTCTTCTCCCCCCTGAAACACTTTTCCTACTGATGTAAAGTTTCTCTGCTCGCTGTGCCAATTGTTTGGTACACTTAGTATCTGTCAATGGAAGCAACAGTAGCGAGAAGGCTGTAGTTTTGACTGGCAAGGCAGAGGAATTCGTTTCCAGCATGTGATGTTGCTATGAGGAAGAGTACATTATGAAGAAAAATACATGTAAAGCTCATCGTAGCAATGAAGTGCATTGAATTTCAGTTTTCACTTTTACCGAGACGGAATTGAGGGTTCAATATAAATAGAATTTCAGTTTGATTATTTGCTTCATTGATCAACATACAAAAATGATTTATTGTTCCATATGAGTCATATTAGCTAGACATATGCCGCGTGCTGCCCTAGATTATGCAAATTTTCATTGTGATAGATGGTTCAAAGAACCGTTTGAACCTTGGAAGGGATCTGTTTTACATATTTATTTTTTGCAGCCCATGGCCATGAACTATTTTAAGACATGTTTTCTGTAGAAAACTATTCTAAGACATGTTGTTTACATTAAGGTCATTGATATCATTTTATAAAGTAGGTAATTCAAAAAATATCCTTGGGAGTGTTCTGTTGTTATAATTATTGCAGCATTTTTTCTTTAATGTTTCAAATTTCCTGTCCATATCACATATGCCAATGTCTAGCTCATCTTCTCATTAAAATAGTTGAATATGACCTGTTTGGGGTGTAACCAGATCAACATTTAGTTATTATCCAAATATTCCTTCTCTCTCAAACCCTAGCAGCAACGGAAGTCCCACATACTCCCTCCGCCTTCCGCTGCTCAATGCACGGGCACATGCGGATGTGCTCTGCCATGACCATCATGTCGCCCATCTTTGTGCCTTGGGTTCGACGGATGGGAAGAACGCTCGGAGCGAAGCACATGGGATCCCCAAAAAAAAAAGATTCACTTCGTCCTTTGGTGTTAAGGTGTCGTTCTTGAGGCACTCCAAATACTAACGCCAACTAAAAAGGTTGTGTTTAGATATGTAACCTGACCATCCACATAATGTCGTCTTCATTGACTTGCTTGACCATTGGAAATATTAATCAACCTTCAATCCATAGCTCTTATAATTTTAGGGTTCACTCAATTTATGAAACTTCCAAATCAAAGAACTACAAATGTAAATGATTTATAAGCCCTCTATATTTCAATCCTTAGGATTTTTTCATGTGGAATTACCCAATGCCAAGAATTCTTTAGAATTTTCCATGAAGAAGGATTCAGCCGGGATTCTTTTATTCCCGTTGCAATGCACATGCATATTTTTGCGTATGGGGACTAAAGTATGATATGTATTTCTTCTAGACCTCGCCATGCACCTACCTGCCTCCAAGGATGTTGTCAAGCCATTGATGGGCGTTTTGATGGACACATTTATTTTCCCCGTTGCAACGTACGGGCATATGTGCTAGTACTTCATAAATTATAGATACGTTGGAGACGTATCAGCATCCCTAAGCTTAATTCCTACTCTTCCTCGAGTAGGTAAATGATAAAAGAAATAATTTATGAAGTGTGAATGCTAGTAAAGTGCATAAGTTTGATCAATGATAATTTCAATCACTTTTCCTAGCATCATAACAACAATTCTTTCTCATAAACTTTTCATGTTAAAGTAGCAACCAATTCACATGTTAAGGTTCAAACAGTGAATTCTCTTGAAACTCAACAACCTATATTCTTAGTCACCAAACAATTGGAATTCAACTTATTCAACAGAGTCTAAATAAGAGCTCCACATACTCAACCATCATCTAGTCTTCTATGATTGCTAACACTCACCGCATACACATGAGCAAAACGTTTCAACCGGACACATAGAAAGATAGGGGCTTATAATTTCGGCTCGCAACGTATTCACATCAAGGGTGATGTCAACAATAATAACTCATGCTACCCATATCCAACTGGATATATGTGCCTAGATTTTCCTCATCACATGATGCTTGCCAAAAGAGAAAAATAAAGAGGAATAGAGAGAAAAACTTTGTCTCTTGCATGAAAGTAAATACATAAAAGTAAAAGATAGGCCCTTCGCAGAGGGAAGCAGAGGTTGCCATGCACTTTTCGTTTGTATGCTCAATCGCTTAGTGCAAAAGAACGTCACGTTATATTGCCCCTTATGATAGCAACCTTTATTATGCAGTCTGTCGCTTTTATTCTTTGCTATCACAAGTTCGTACAACGCTCAATTTTCTCTTACACTAAATGATCTAACACTTTTAGAAGCAATTTTTATTGCCTTATTGCATCGATGACAACTTACTTGAAGGATCTTACTCAATCCTTAGGTAGGTATGGTGGACTCTTGAAAATAAGATTTGGGTTTAAGGGTTTTTGGATGCACAAGTAGTATCTCTACTTGGTGCGTATTTTTTGGCTAGCAAAGATGGGGCCAAGCAGCACACGTTGAAGGATCTATGACAATATAACTTCTATGTGAATATGAACAAACATAAATTATTACGTTGTCTTCCTTGTCCAACGTCAAAATTTTTGGCATATAATATTTTGATGGGGGCTCACAATCACAAAAGATTTCCAAGATAGTGTATTTGCATGTAAAAGTTCTCTTCCTTCTACTAATCATTCATGAATTGCTTATATGACCAATATTGTGATTGTCAAGCTTCAAAAGATTTAACTTTCTAAACCCAATGTGAAGCTAATACTAGGCATGATAAGAACATATAATTTCAACTTCACGATATTCAATTCATTCAACCATTTACTCATAGGATATAAGTGAAGCACAAGAGTAAATGACAAGCTACTCCAAAAAGATATAAGTGAAGATCAATCGAGTAGTTAAGTAAATAGATAGCTATGCGAGGACTCTCTCTTATTTAAAACTTCCAGATCTAAGTATTTTATTAATATAGCAAGCAAAATGAAAATAAAATGACTTTTCAAGGATAGCACAACTCATGTGAATAAGCAAAAACTTAGGCTCAACCGATACTAACCGATAATGGTTGATGAAGAAAGGTGGGATGCCTACCAGGGCATCCCCAAGCTTAGATGCTTGAGGCTTCTTGGAAATATTATCTTGGGATGCCTTTGGCATCACCAAGCTTGAGATTTTGTGTCTCCTTAACCCCTCTCATATCACGGTTTACCTAAATCTCAAAAACCTCATCCACACAAAACTCAACAAGAACTCGTGAGATAAGTTAGTACAAACCAATGCAAAACCTTATCATTCTCTACTGTAACAAATCACTAAAATTATTATTTAACATTGCATACTAAATGTCTCTGCATATTTAATAGTCCTATCCGCAAATAGAATCATTAAACAAGCAAACATATGCAAACAATGCAAACATAATAGCAATCTGCTAAAATAGTACATTCTGTAAAGAATGCAAGAGTATCAATACTTCTTTAACTCCAAAAATTATGAAAATTTACCACACTGTAGAAAATTTATCACAGCTTATTGTGCAAAAAGTTTCAACATTTTATCACATTCTGACTTTTCTCGGGAATTTTTGCAACAGCGATAAACCTTCTGTTTTGAAACAGCAACATGTAGACTTGGAAAATAAGCATGGTAAAGGCTATCCTTGACATTTTTATTGAAATGAAAGATGAAAAACATTATTCTAAATAACAGCAAGCAAATTCTAACAAAATAAAATGACGCTCCAAGCAAAACACATATCATGTGATGAATAAAAATGTAGCTCCAAGTGAGGTTACCGATAATGTTGGAGACGAAAGAGGGGATGCCTTCCGAGGCATCCCCAAGCTTAGTTGCTTGGATATTAATTGGATATTACCTTGGGGTGCCTTGGGCATCCCCAATCTTAGGGTCTTGTCACTCCTTATTCTCGTCATATCGATATCTCACCCAAAATGAAAACTTCAATCACACAAAACTTAATAAAACTTCGTGAGATAGGTTAGTATGATAAAGAGCAAACTCACTTTTGGTACTGCCAAAGACAAGATTCATAATTGTTCTCACACAATGCCTACTGTACCATATATTTTTCACAATTTATATTGAGCAATATAAGCCATGGAAACTAGAAAGCAAGCAAATTATGCATTGAAAACAGAATCTGTCAAAATCAGAACAGTCTGTGGTAATCTGTACTCCAACCATACTTCTGCTACACCAAAAATTCTAAAAAATTAGGAAAACGTAGGGAATTTGTATATCTATCACCTGTAAAAAATTCAGATCAAAAGCACATTCCAGTGAATTTTCAAAATTCCTGGACTGAGCGCAAAAGGTTCTATTTTTGGATAGAATGAAGTCAACTACCATCCACACTAACCCAAAGGCTTTACTTGGCACTTTATTGAAACAAAAGCAATAAAACATGATCACTACAGTAGCATAATCATGTGAACACACAAAAACAGTAGGTAAAAGTGTTGGGTTGTCTCCCAACAAGCACTTTTCTTTAGTGCCTTTTTAGCTAGGCATGATGATTTCAATGATGCTCGCATAAAAGATAAGAAATGAAACATGAAGAGAGCATCATGAAAGACATGGCAAGCACATTTAAGCCTAACCCACTTCGTATGCATAGGGATCTTGTGAGAAAACAACTTATGGGAACAAGAATCAACTAGCATAGGAAGGCAAAACAAGTGCAACTTCAAAACTTTCAACATAAAGAGAGGAAACTTGATATTATTGAAATAGGAAAAAGCATATATTCCTCTCTCATAATAATTTTCAGTAGCATCATGAATGAATTCAAAAATATAACCATCACATAAAGCATTCTTTTCATGATCCACGAGCATAGAAATTTTCTTACTGTCCGCATAAGCAAATTTATTCTCATGAATAGTTGTGGGGGCAAACTCAACAAAATAACTATCATGATATTAAAAAATAAAATCATGATGACAAGTTTCATGGTTATTATTATTTAATATGGCATACATGTCATCACCATAATCATCTTAGATAGCAACTTTCTTTTCATAATCAATTGAAACCTCTTCCAAAATAGTGGATTCATCATTAAATAAAGTCATGACCTGTCCAAATCCACTTTCATAATTATTATAATAAGATTCAACACCCTCCAGAATAGTGGGATCATCATCACCTAGAGTTGACACTCTTCCAAACCCACTTTCATCAATATAACCATCATAAATAGGGGGCATGCAATCATGATAACAAATTTGCACATCAAATCTTGGGGGACTAAAAATATCATCTTCATCAAACATAGCATTCCCAAGCTTATGGCTTTGCATATCACTAGCATTATTGATATTCAAAGAATTCACACTAATAACATTGCAATCATGCTCATCATTTATGTCAAACATTTTATTGAATTCTTCTTCTATCAGTTGAGCACAATTTCCTTTCCGTCATTTTCAAGAAATACATTATAAAGATGAATAATATGATGCAACCTCAATTCCATTTTTTGTTTTATTTTATAAACCAAACTAGTGATAAAACAAGAAACTAAAAGATTCAATTGCAAGATCTAAAGATATACCTTCAAGCACACACCTCCCTGGCAACGGCACCGGAAAAGAGCTTCGTTGACGGGATGTGAGTGCTGCTTACCTAACCTCCCCGACAACGGCGCCAGAAAAGAGCTTGATGTCTACTACCCAACTTTATTCTTGTAGAGTCCTGTTGGGCCTCCAAGCGTAGAGTTTTGTAGGACAGTAGCAATTTTCCCTCACGTGGATGACCTAAGGTTTATAAATCCGTGGGAGGCGTAGGATGAAGATGGTCTCTCTCAAACAACCCTGCAACCAAATACTAGAAATCTCTTGTGTCCCCAACACACCCAATACAATGGCAATTTGTATAGGTGCACTAGTTCGGCGAAGAGATGGTGATAAAAGTGTAATATGGATGGTAGAAATATATTTTTATAATCTGCATAAGTAAAAAAACATCAAGGTAGCAATTCATAAAATGGAGCACAAACGGTATTGCAATGCTTGAAAATGAGGCCTAGGGTCCGTACTTTCGCTAGTGCAATCTCTCAATAATGCTAATATAATTGGATCATGTAAACATCCCTCACGTGTGATGAAGAATCACTCCAAAGTTCTTATCTAGTGGAGAACATAAGAATAAATTGTTTGTAGGGTACGAAACCACCTCAAAGCTATTATTTCCGATCGATCTATCCAAGAGTTCGTACAAAAATAACACCAAAGCAAATTCAGATTCATAATATTCAATCCAACACAAAGAACCTCAAAGAGTGCCCCAAGATTTCTACCGGAGAAACAAAGACAAGAATGTGCATCAACCCCTATGCATAGATTACCCCAATGTCACCTCGGGAATCCACGAGTTGAGTGCCAAAACATATATCAAGTGAATCAATACGATACCCCATTTTCACCACGGGTATTCATAGCAAGACATACATCAAGTGTTCTTAAATACACAAAAGTATTCAATCCGATAAAACGAAATCTCAAAGGGAAAACTCAATTCATCACAAGATAGAGATGGGAAAACACCATATGATCCAACTATATTAACAAAGCCCACAATACATCAAGATCGTGACATCTCAAGAACACGAGAGAGAGAGATTAAACACATAGCTACTGGTACAAACCCTCAACCCTGAGGGTGGACTATTCCCTCCTCATCATGGTGGGCGCCGGGATGATGAAGATGGCCACCGGTGATGATCTCCCCCTCCGGCAGGGTGCAGGAACGGGGTCTAGATTGGTTTTCGTGGATACAGAGGCTTGTGGTGGCAGAACTTCTGATCTAGGGTTACCCCGAGGGTTTTTGGAATATTTTGTGATTTATAGGGCAAAGAGGGGGTGCGGGAGGCCACCGAGGTGGGCACAACCATCCTGGGCGCGCTTGGACCCCCAGGCGCGCCCTGGTGGGTTGTGCCCCCCTCGGGTCACCCCCAGGTGCTTCTCTATCCCACTAGATGTCTTCTGGTCCATAAAAAATCCACAAAAAGTTTCGCGGTGTTTGGACTCCGTTTGACATTGATTTCCGGCGATGTAAAAAACAAGCAAAAAAAACAGCAACTGGCACTGGGCACTGGGTCAGTAGGTTAGTCCCAAAAAGTTATATAAAGTTGCTATAAAATGATTGTAAAACATCCAAGAATTATAATATAACAACATGAATACTTCATAAATTATATATATGCTGGAGACGTATCAACATGTCATAAAAGAACAATTCATGCACATCAAGTAAAGGCCAATACATAGCATAAGAAGTTTCTTGCAATTTTATCATATTGAAAACATAGAGAGGCGGAGATGTAGTTCCTCTCTCATAATAATTTCAAGTAGGAGCAGCAACCACATGCATATTATATTTATCAAAGTCATCATGTGTAGTAGTAAAACGCAACCCATCAATATAATCCTTAATAAGCGCAAACTTCTCCGCTATAGTGTAGTTGGGAGAATCCAAAAAGATAATAGGATTATCGTGTGTGGGTGCAGTAGCAACAATCTCATGTTTAACATAAGGAACCATAGCAAGTTCATTTTCATAAGCATAATTCATATTGGCATCATGGTCACAAGCATAGCAAGCATAAATTTAATCAAAAAGGGATATTTCAAACGAATCCAAGGGATCATAGCAATTATCATAGTATTCATCCTTCGGTAAGTATGAAGGGAAATTAAACAATGTATGGGATAAAGAGTTAGTCTTATCAGAAGGTGGGCACGGGTGATCAATCCGCTCTTCCTCCTTTTGTTCTTCACTCTCCTCCTCATCTTTTCATCTAATGAGCTCACAGTGTCATCAATTTCTCCTTCCATAGTTTCCTGCAAAATATTAGTCTCTTCTTGGACAAAGGAGACTTTCTCAATAAACTCATTAATGTCGGCATTATATTTATAATTCTCATAGCAATATTTCAGTATAGCAAAATTTTCAGATCTGTAAACAGCATCATCACAATCCTCATACTCTTCATACAAAGATTCAATTTCATAAGCACCCTTAAAGCAACAAATTCTTCTATTCATTCCACATCATAGTAATCATATGCACCATTAGCATAAGATGCCAATGTTTCATTATCAATAAATTCACATGAAAAGGGAATGTGTGGAGCCTTCATCCTAGAGCAACAAGTGTAATCATATCTCAAGCATACATTCGAAGCATACCATTGCAAATAATCAATTTGATCCCATAAGAGTTTCCCTTTTTTAGTCAAGCGATAATCCCTAAAGTATTCACGTTGATCCAACGTGTCTCCCATTATGAAGTTGAATGGGGTTTTCTCAGGATTATCAAAGTAGTGTTTAATGTTTTCCACAAAACGAGCATCAAGGGTTTTAGGAGGTTCCCCATCTCCATGAGTAGCAAGTACAACTAATATTTTTGGTATTTCGTGTTCCATATGCATAATTAAAGATTGAGAATAACTTAGAAGAAAAAATAAAAACTACTTAGTGATAAATCAAACAAGCACACACGACAATATTCACCCCACGCTATTGCTCCCCGGCAACGATGCCAGAAAAAGGTCTTGATAACCCACAGTATAAGGGATCAATTGTAGACTTTCTCGATAAGTAAGAGTGTCGAACCCAACGAGGAGCTAAAGGTAGAACAAATATTCCCTCAAGTTCAATCGACCACCGATACAACTCTACGCACACATTACGTTTGCTTTGCCTAGAACAAGTATGAAACTAGAAGTACTTTGTAGGTGT
The DNA here is from genome assembly GCF_018294505.1 of Triticum aestivum. NCBI lineage: Eukaryota > Viridiplantae > Streptophyta > Magnoliopsida > Poales > Poaceae > Triticum > Triticum aestivum. The sequence goes on along the minus strand of NC_057799.1, from coordinate 381,784,182 downwards.
AAAGGGCTAGGTTTGCAAGATAATAAAGAACACGTAAATAAAATCTAGGGGCTGTTTAGATAAAGAAACAATTAAGTTAGTTTTAGTAGAGAGCTTTTTGTCGCAAGAAATTTATTTGTCCCTATGCAATCGATAACTAGACCGGTAATCATTATTGCAATTTTATATGAGGGAGAGACATGAGCAAACATACTTTCTCTACTTGGATCATATGCACTTATGATTGGAACTCTAGCAAGCATCCGCAACTACCAAAGATCATTAATGTAAAACCAAACCATAGCATTAAGTATCAAGTCCTCTTTACTCCCATACGCAATAACCCATTTACTCGGGTTTGTGTTTCCGTCACTCACGCAACCCACTATAAGCGGATCATGAACATATTGCAACACCCTACAGCAGGGGTCCCTCACGCTTGCGCGACATGGAGAGAACCATAGGACAGCACCAATAATAAAACATACAACTCAAACCAATCACGATCATCAATCAACCCATAGGACAAAATGGATCTACTCAAACATCATAGTATAGCCACATATCATTGGATAACAATATATAGCATTGGGCACCATGTTTAAGTAGAGATTATAGCAGGGAGAAGAGGTGTTACATGGCTGCATAGAGGGGGAGAGAGTTGGTGTTGACGGTAGCGAGGTTGTTGGTGTAGATCGCCGTCACGATCCTTGCCCCGGCGGCACTCAGGCGCCACCGAGAGAGAGGGGGAGAGAGCCCCCCTCCCGCTTCTTTTTCTTCTTTAACCTCCACCTAGATGGGAGGGGGGTCTCCCCTCTTGTCCATGGCCTCAATGGCGGTGGAGGGGCAGGAGCCCCTCCGAGATTGGATCTATCTCTCTGTTTCTCTTCTGTTTCATGACCCCCTTTTCTGGCCTTTCACCGTTTCTTAATATCCGGAGAATCGTAACTCCGATTGGGCTAAAATTTAAACATGATTTTTATCTGGATATAAGCTTCCTTGCGGCCGAAGGACACCTCCAACCGATCTACGGGGTGGCCACAAGCTTGCCAGGTGCGCCCTGCGTAGGGAGGCACGCCCCTTGAGCTTGTGGGCCCCTTGGGCATCGTCTAGCGTTGATTCCGCTTCCCGAAAATCACATATACCTCCAACTGACCTACGGGGTGGCCACAAGCTTGCCAGGCACGCCCTGGGTAGGGGACGTGCCCCTTGAGCTTGTGGGCCCCTTAGGCATCGTCTCGCGTTGATTCCGCTTCCCAAAAATCACATATATTCGAAAATAATTCTCCATAATTTTTTATCGTGTTTTGACTTTGTTTGATATGGATATTCCACAAAACAGAAAACATACAATAAATAGGAACTGACACTGGGCACTGGATCAATATGTTAGTCCAATAAAATCATATAATTTTTTCCAAAAATATGTAAAAGTTGTAGAATATTGGCATTAAACAATCAAAAAATATAGATACGATAGAGACGTATCAATGACGGCCGCGGATGGGATGGATGGGCTGGCTGGTGTGATCACGTTGTTGTCCAATGACGTAGAGAACCGGGTATGGCCATGCAGCGACTTTGGATGAAACCCACACGCATCTTCAGTGTGATAGATGAGCCCGGGGACTGTTACTGTGGAGGGCAAACGGCTGACGAGCCTGTGCTAGCCGCGACCAAGGCAGCCACCGAGAGAATGGCCGGCGTGGGTCGGCACAACTGTATCATGAGGAGGGCGTGCACCTTGGCGATGATGTACTCCTTGTCGACGATGTCGGCCTTATGTTGCGCGACAGTGTGGCCGCCTCGGCGGCGTAGTTTGCGGCCGCTTTCTTCTTTGTCGCGACGGTGCGCCTGGCACTCCTCTTGGCCGATTCATGGTCGAGCTTGGCGAGCTCCTTCGGCGTAAGTTCTGCCCGGGATTTCTTGGGGTCCTTCTTCATCGCCACGGGGAGCGTGGCGACGGTCAGGTCGCTGGGATTCTTTGGGGCACCAGCCATGGACGAGGAAGGGCAGGGGAGCGCAGGATGGTTTGGGGGCAAATGGAGGGAAAGTTGACATCTGTGTCCCCGACAGGCGGGCCAGGAGAGGACAAGGGCGCGTGATACATCTCCATCGTATCTAATTTTCCTAACACTATTGCTATTGTTTTGGACTCTAATTTGCATGATTCGAATGAAACTAACCCGGACTGACGCTGTTTTTAGCAGAACTACCATGGTGTTGTTTTTGTGCAGAAATAAAAGTTCTCGGAATTGGAAGATACTTTTTGGAGAATTATTTTGGAATATATAATAATTTTTGGAACCAAGACCCACTGGAGGGGTGCCGTGGCTGCCCACAAGACACCAATGCGCGCTACCCCCCTCTAACGCGCTCTGGTGGGTTGTGGGGCCCTCGAGGCTCCGCTGGCCCTAATTCAAACTCTATAAAATCCTATTTTCAGAGAAAAATAGGAGAGGAAGTTTCATCATGTTTCACGATACGGAGCCACCGCCACCTCCTGCTCTTCATCGGGAGGCCAGATCTGGAGCCCGTTCAGTGCTCCAGAGAGGGGAATCTTCAATCTTCATCATCACCAACCCTCCTTCATCACCAATTCCATGATGCTCCCCACTAGGAGTGAGTAATTCCTTCGTAGGCTCGCTGGTCGGTGAGGGGTTGGATGAGATTCATCATGTAATCGAGTTTGTTTTGTTAGGGCTTGATCCCTAGTATCCACTATGTTCTGAGATTGATGTTGCTATGACTTTGCTATGCTTAATGCTTGTCACTAGTGCCCGAGTGCCATGATTTCAAATCTAGACAGTTTATGTTTTCACCATCATATCTATGTTATAGATCTGATCTTGCAAGTCATACGCACCTTCTACGTGTTATGATCCGTAAACCCTAGGGTGACAGTAATTGGGATATTTTCCGGTGATGACCATAGTTTGAGGAGTTCATGTATTCATTATGTATTAATGCTTTGTTCCGGCTCTTTATTAAAAGGAGGCTTTAATATCCCTTAGTTTCCTTATGGACCCCGCTGCCACGGGAGGGTAGGACAAAATATATCTGATACGTCTCCAACATATCTATAATTTTTTATTGTTCCATGCTGTTATATTATCATTCTTGGATGTTTTACAATCATTTTATAGCAACTTCATATCATTTTTGGGACTAAGCTATTGACATAGTGCCTAGTGCCAGTTGCTCTTTTTTGCTTGTTTTTTTACTTCGCAGAAAATCAATACCAAACGGAGTCCAAACGCAGCGAAACTTTTTGGTGATTTTTTCTGGACCAGAAGACACTTGTTGGGCCAAGAAATTGCCTGAGGGGAGCTCCGAGGGGAGAACAACCCACCAGGGCGCGCCTGTGGGCCCAGGCGCGCCCAGGTGGGTTGTGCCCACCTCGGTGGCCTTCTGCACCGCCTCTTTGCTCTATAAATACCCCAATATTCTAGAAACCCTAGGGGAGTCGACGAAAATCAATTCCAGCCGCCGCAAGTTCCAGAACCACCAGATCCAATCTAGACACCATTACGGAGGGGTTCATCATCCTCATTGGTGCCTCTCCGATGATGCGTGAGTAGTTCATTGTAGACCTACGGGTCCGTACTTAGTAGCTAGATGGCTTCCTCTCTCTCTTTTGATTATCAATACAATGGTCTCTTAGAGATCTATTTGATGTAACTCCTTTTGCGGTGTGTTTGTTGGGATCCGATGAACTTTGAGTTTATGATCAGATCTATGTTTTTATCCGTGAAAGTTATTTGAGTATTTTGATCTCTTATATGCATTATCACTTATAGCCTCATATTTCTTCTTCGAATCTTTGGTTTAGTTAGGCCAACTAGATCGATTTTTCTTGCCATGGGAAGAGGTGCTTTGTGATGGGTTCGATCTTACGGTGCTTGATCCCAGTGACAGAAGGGGAACCGACATGTATGTATTGTTGCTATTAAGGATAACAGGATGGGGTCTATTTCTACATAAATAGATCTTGTCTACATCGTGTCATCGTTCTTATTGCATTACTCCGTTTCTCCATGAACTTAATACACTAGATGCATGCTGGATAGCGGTCGATGTGTGGAGTAATAGTAGTAGATGCAGGCAGGAGCCGGTCTACGAATCTTGGACGTGATTCCTATATAATGATCATTGCCTGGATATCGTCATGATTATTTGAAGTTCTATCCATTGCCCAACAGTAATTTGTTTACCCACCGTATGCTATTTTTCTCGAGAGAAGCCACTAGTGAAGTCTATGGCCCCCAGGTCTCTTCTTTATTATATTTGCCTTCGTGATCTACTTTTATTTGCTTTTATTTTCAGATCTATTAATCCAAATATACAAAAATAACTTTCTGCAATTTTTATTTATTTATTTTATCTCGCGTTCGTGTGAGATCTATTAATCCAATCTACTACAATTTTACCTATCTTTTTACCCATGAGGGATTGACAACCCCTCTCTTACGTCGGGTTGCAAGTATTTGTTCTTTGTGTGCAGGAGCTGTTTACGTGGTGTTGCGTGGTTCTCCTACTGGTTCGATAACCTTGATCTCATCACCGAGGGAAGTACCTACCGTAGTTGTGCTGCATCATCCCTTCCTCTTTGGGGAAATACCGACGTAGTTCAAGCCGCATGAAAAGGAATTTCTCGCGCCATTGCCCGGGAGACATCATCAACATCTACCAGGTTCCTAATCACAAATCTCATCTCCTTGCAATTTACATTACTTGCCATTTGCCTCTCGTTTTCATCTCTCCCACTTCACAAAAATTTGCCATTTTATTCGGCCTCTTTTTTCGTTCGCCGTTTTCTTGTTAGATCTGTTTTGAGTGCAATCTTGTTGCATAGTCACAATGACTCAAGAGAACACCAAGTTGTGTGATTTCTCCAATACCAACAACAATGATTTTATTAGCACTCCGATTGCTCCTCGCGCCACTAGTGCAGAGTCTTGTGATATTAATGCCGCTTTGCTGAATCTTGTTATGAAAGATCAATTTTTCGGTACTCCTAACGAGGATGTCGCATCCCATGTTAACACATTCATGGAATTATGCGATATGCAAAAGAAAAAAAGATGTGGACAATGATATTGTGAAGTTGAAATTATTCCCGTTTTGTTTGCGAGATCATGCTAAAATTTGGTTTTCTTCTTTGCCTCGCAATAGTATCAATTCTTGGGATAAGTGCAAAGATGCCTTTATTACTAAGTATTTTCCGCCCGCGAAAATTATTTCCCTTATAACCCAGATCATGAATTTCAAGCAACTTGAACATGAGCATGTTGCACAATCTTGGGAAAGGATGAAATTAATGCTAAGGAATTGCCCAACTCATGGGTTAAATCTTTGGATGGTCATACAAATTTTTTATACGGGGTTGAATTTTGTTTATCGAAATCTTTTGGACTCCGCCGCGGGTGGTACTTTTATGGAAATTACTTTGGGTGAAGCCACCGAATTTCTTGATAATATTATGGCAAATTATTCACAATGGCATACCGTAAGAGCTCCTACTAGTAAAAAAGTTAATTCGGTTGAAGAAATTTCTTCTTTGAGTGAAAAAGTTGATGCTCTTATGAAATTGGTTGCTAATAAAAGTGCTGCTATTGATTTTAATGATATGCCTTTGTCTACTTTGATTGAGCAAAATAGTGCTGCCATAGATGCTAATTTTATCTCGGAAAACAATTTCAATAACAATGCTTATAGAGGTAATTTTAATCCTAGGCATTTTCCTAGCAATTCCTATGGTAATACTTCTTATAATAACAATAGGAACACCTATGATCTTGAGTATAATATTAAAGAATTTTTCAATACTCAAAAACTTTTCAATGCTACAATAGAAGAAAAGCTGAATAAGATTGATGATATGTCTAGAAGTATTGATAGAATTTCTAATGTGTAGAAAATCTCAAGACCAATTTTTTTGTGCCTAAGGTTGAGGAATCAATTAAGGCTCTTTATGTTTCTATGGATGAAAGTAAGAAAAGAACCGCTATGCTGAGATCTAGAAGAGAATTCTTAGGAAAAGCATTTTCTAGTGATTACCTTCATAAAAGTGATGAAGATCTTAAAATGATTGGTGTTTTTCTATTGATTCTTTGTTTAGTAAAATTAAGATTGATAATAAAGGGACCGCAGAAGAGTCAACTTTAGCTAGAAGGCATCCCGATAATTCAGAGGGTGAAAATCTTGTTGAGAAAATTGGTAAAATTGGGTTTGAAGAGGTCAAAACTTTAACTAGTGATGTGCCCACTCTTTAGGATTACAAAGACTTTAATTATGATAGTAGCTCTTTGATTGATTGTATTTCTTTGTTGCAATCCATGATAAATTCACCCCATGCTTATGAACAAAATAAAGCTTTTACTAAACATATTGTTGATGCTATGATGAAAGCTTTAGAAGAAAAGTTGGAATTAGAGGTTTTAATTCCTAGAAAATTACATGATGAATGGGAACCTACTATCAAAGTCAAGATAAAAAATTATGAGTGTTTTGCTTTATGTGACTTGGGTGCTAGTGTTTCTACAATTCCGAAATCTTTATGTGATGTGCTTGGTCTTACCAATATTGAAGAGTGTTCTCTAAATTTACACTTGGCGGATTCTACTATTAAAAAGCCTATGGGAAGAATTAATGATGTTCTTATTCTTGAAAAAGGGAATTATGTGCCCATAGATTTTATTGTTCTTGAGATTGATTGCAATCTGTCTTGTCCAATTATTCTTGGAAGACCGTTTTTATGTACTGTTGGTGCTGTGATTGATATGAAAGAAGGCAATATTAAATTTCAATTTCCACTCTGGAAGGGTATGGATTACTTCCCTCGAACTAGAATAAAGCCACCATATGAATCAATCATGAGGACATCATATGGATCTAGAAACAGAGATGACAATACTTAGATCCTTTGCATTATGCCTAGCTAGGGGCGAAAAACGATAGCGCTTGCTGGGAGGTAACCCGATGAATAAAATTTATTTTTGTCTTTTTCTTTTTGTTCTTGAGTGTTTGCGCAATTATGCTACTGTTATGATTGTGTTTTTTGTTTTTTACTTAGTGTTTGCGCCAAGCAAAGCCTTTGGGATCATGTTGGGTGATAGTTAATTTGATCTTGCTGAAAAACAGAAACTTTTGCGCTCACGAAAATAATTCTCATTTTTAATAGAAGCGTGATAAAATACTGATTGTACAAATTTCTCACATTGTACTAATTTTTCAGATTTTTTGGAGTTATAGAAGTATTCGAAATATTCATATTGCTACACACTGTTCTGTTTTTTACAAATTCTATTTTCTTTGCGCTGTGTGCTTGTTTTGATTATTCTATGGTTTCCTTTGAAGAGTTTTGCCATAGACAAGTTTGAATACAGTAGATATAATTCAAATATAAAATATGAATGGGTTTGCAACAGTACTTATAGTAGTGATTTGCTTTCTTATACTAACGGATCTCACGAAGGTTTTGTTGAGTTTTGTGTGATTGAAGTTTTCAAGCTTTGGGTGAGATCGCGATGGATGAAAGAATAAGGATTAGCAAAAGGCTAAGATTGGGGATGCCCAAGGCACCCCAAGATAATATTCAAGAAGTATCAAGCAACTAAGCTTGGGGATGCCCACGAGTGGCATCCCCTCTTTCTTCTAACAACCATCGGTATTTTACTTGGAACTATATTTTTATTCATCACATATTATGAGTTTTGCTTGGAGCGTCTTGTATGACATGAGTATTTGCTTGTTTTTCCTTTTAATTTTTAATAATCATCCTTACTGTACACCCCTATTTTGGAGAGCCAAATTATGCTATGCTTGCTCCTATGCTTCACTTAAATGTTTAGAGCCTTGGAATTGCTCTAGTGCTTCACTTATATATTTTTGAGCACGGTGTGCTTTGTTATCTTTGAAGAAATTCTCTCATGCTTCACTTAGATTAATTTGAGAGAAAGAAATATGATGCTCATGTTCTTCACTTATATTTGTTTGAGCTTATTAAAAAAAGAAACACATGAAACTAGTTCCAAAGTGATAGATATCCAAGGAGGATATAATAAAAACTTTCATGAAGATCATTGGACAAAATGAACTTGATTCTTTGTAATAGTTTTGAGTTATGATGATAGTGATATGTGAGTCATGTTGATGAGTAATTATGCTTTAGTAAGAATATTGTTGTTAAATTTGTGATTCCCTATGCAAGCATGAAAGTCAATAGTTATGCAATGAAATTACATCCTACTTGTGGTGCATTATTCGGTGTTAGTTATGCTTAATGCTCGCTTATGAGATTTTTCGTTTCTTGGTTGGATGCTTCTCAATCTTTTGCTAGCCTTCATTTGCACTAAGTATGATCACTACTTGTGCATCCAACATCCTTTAAACCAGTTTTGCCATATGAGTCCACTATACCTACCTATATGCGATATTCTTTTGCCGTTCTAAGCAAATTTGTATGTGCCATATCTAATTTTCAAAATAAATTTCTCTTTTGTGTGCTCGTACCGCTCATGAAACGGTAGGGGGTGGCTGATATTTTTCCATGCTAGATGTGTCATACTCAAGATGAGTGTTTATTCACTTTTCATTGCACAAGAGTACGAGAAAGGTATTAGGGATGCCCAGTCCCGAAATGAAAAATGAATTTACTTTATGTTATCAAATAATAAATTCCTTGGAAAGTGTTGGTATGGAAGGTGTAGCGACCAGACCTCAAATGGCCTGTGCTGCTGTGCACCAGTGTCATCCCTGGATCAGTAATGCTGACACGCATAGTACAAGTGGAGGATTTATAACAGAGTAGCAATCACACACTTATTACATCCAATATCTTCGAAGAGATTAAGAATGAAAAACATGGCTTAAGGCCATCTAACAACGATAACAGCGGAAGACTTGGAAGATAAGTGAGTCCATCAACACCAGCGGCATCACTGAGTATAAGACCACGACCTAAGGCATCTTACTCGTCGTCTGAAAAGTCTGCAACATGAAACGTTGCAGCCCGAAAACGGGTCAGCACATAGGATATGCTGGCAAAGTAACACATAGAGAGCAATGAACAATAATAATGCTATACTACATGCATATATGGCTGGTGGAAAGCTCTATGGTTACAGTTTTGCGAAAAGCCAATTTTATCCTACTGCAAAGGAATAAATTTTATTTAACTATCATGGTGGTTGTGAAACATGGAGAAGGTACCTCCAACTCAATCCCAATTAAGTGTCATCATTAACCCAACAAAATTAATTATAAGTATCACGGTGATGAGATTCAAATGATAATCCAGGTACTAGATACTCAAGTTGTCCATAACCGGGGACACGGCTAATCATGATCAGTTTGTACACTCTGCAGAGGTTTGCGCACTTTTCCCCACAAGACTCGATCGCCTCCGCTTGATTCTCGCACTACATGATGTTTGAGAAACGGATGACCGAGACACAGTCTTTCAGAAACAATCACTCTCTACTCTGGATGGACCGGTACACCTACTTTCCCCTACATATGCTAGTCCACCTCTTCAAGAGATCCTGTAACCTACTCAGCTATGCTAGAGCCCATAATAGCTTGTGGCTGCACACGGAAGTTTCCAGCATGAATAATCTTATGATCCCTTTGATCCTGGGTGGCGGACCTTATACATACAGACAACACTGGGTTCTCCAGGTGCCTCAATCCACCCAGATGTGAGTTTTAGTTGCCACCTTAAGTTGAACCATTATTAACAATCTCACATCTGTCATGAATATCTCTCAAACCCAATCCACGTCTACGAGCATAGCATGGCAATAATAAAAGCAACGTAGAAGTAACTCCCAAGGGTTTGATAAGAAAACAGGTAATAGGTACTACCTCAACTACTTCCCAATACCCATAGTTTAATTAGATCCTAATCATGCAAGTGTTTGAGGAAAACAGATCTAATGCAGTAAAACTGGGTATGAACGGGGTATGATCAAAGTGTTACTTGCCTTGCTGATGATCCGCAAAAGCTAACGAGTCGAAGTAACAAGCGGCACACTCCGGGTACTCTATCGCAAACAAACAAGCATACAATCAGTACTCATCTAATGCACAAGTAAAACTCGAATGAAAGATCCAACCAGAAAGTTCAACTTAAGAACTCCGGTTTGCAAAAAGAATCAACTCGAAAGAAGCAACGAAAGTCAAACGACGAAAGAAAGAAACTTCGTTTGCTAATCTGGATCTAGGTCAAATTTTACTGTAGCAAAAGCTTGTTTGAGTAGGTTAAACGGAAAGAGAATTTCGAGACGAAACTCTAGGCGCTTGAATCGCCTGATTCCGATAAACGAGCGAGAAGTTAAACAGATTCGAAGATTCGATCAGAAATCAAATCTGAGAAAATAACGAGAAAATCCGACGAAAAAGAAAAACGGACGAACGGTTAAAGAACGGACGTTCGTTAACAGAGAAAAACCGACGAACGCGTTCGTCAAAACGAACGGTTCAGTAAACGCTCGTAAAATAATAAAACCGAAAAAAAACGATCTAGGGTTTTTTTTTAAACAAAGGTTTTTTTTTACAGAAAACCAGCAACGACGGAAACGGGCGGCGGCAGTACCTCGACGGTGGGCTCCGGCAAGGGGCTCCGGCGGGCGCGGGGCTTCGCGGCGGCTCCGGCGGCTCCCGGTTGCGGCGGCGGCGGGGCAAACGGCGGCG
>NC_057799.1:381765244-381773335 GCF_018294505.1 Triticum aestivum | reverse complement strand
AACGGCGGCGGCGGCGAGGCGAGATGCGGGCGGCGGCGGGGCTCCTCCGGCGGCGGCGGTGAGGAAAAAGGAGAGGGGGGGTATATAAAGGGGGGGGTCCGAAGGTGGCTTGGGGAAGGGGGTGGCGAGGGGAGGCGTGCGGCGGCCGGACTCGGCAAGGCAGCGGCGGCGCTCCCGTGCGGGAAGAGGAGAGGCGCGAGGCGGGCCGTCGGCTGGGCCTTTGGCCCAGTCGGCGCGCGGGCGTTTTTTTTTAAAATAAGTTCCGCGGAAAATAATACGTAGAAAAATAAATAAAAATCAGAAAAATATGAAATAGATTTTCCCCGTCTAGTTAGAAAATCTAGAATAGGGTGAACATTTTTTTGAAAACAAAATAAATATTTTGAAAACATGCAATATTTTTAATGCAATAAAAATTGCAAATAAAATCCAAATAAATGCCAATAAATGATTTTAACATTTTTCCTCCAGTATTTCAATTGTTTTGGAGAAGTCATATTTTCTCCTCTCGTTTATTTTTAAAATTGAAATATTTTTCCGGAGAGAAAATAATTAAAATAAAATCCTCGTCTTATTATTTGATGAAAATCAAATATGAAAATTCGAGAAAATCCCCAACTCTCTCCGAGGGTCCTTGAGTTGCTTAGGATTTATCGAGGATTTGTCAAAATGCAATAAAACATGATATGCAATGATGATCTATGTATAACATACCAAATTGAAAATTTGGGATGTTACAAACCTACCCCCCTTAAGATGAATCTCGCCCTCGAGATTCGGGTTGGCTAGAAAACAGGTGGGAGTGGTTTTTCCGTAGATCTTCCTCTCGCTCCCAGGTGGCTTCATCCTCTGTGTGGTGACTCCACTGAACTTTGCAAAACTTGATAACCTTGCTGCGGGTAACTCGGCTGGCATACTCGAGAATCTTAACTGGTTTCTCCTCATAAGTCAAATCACTTTCCAACTTAATCGCTTCCAGTGGCACAGTATCTCTCAGCGGTATCTCAGCCATTTCTGCGTGGCACTTCTTCAACTGAGAAACATGAAATACATCATGTACTCCAGACAATCCTTCGGGCAATTCCAACTTGTAGGCAACTTCTCCCATACGTTCCAACACTCTGTATGGTCCGATAAAACGGGGCGCTAACTTTCCCTTAACTCCCAAGCGCTTTACTCCTCGAAGGGGTGATACTCGAAGATACACTCTGTCTCCGACTTCGTGAACTGTCTCCTTTCATTTAGAATCAGCATAACTCTTCTGCCTGGACTGGGCTACTTTGAGCCTATCGCGAATCAACCTTACTTTCTGTTCAGACTCCTTAATCAAATCTAGTCCAAACAACTGACGATCTCCAACTTCGTCCCACAACAACGGTGTTATACACCTCCTTCCGTACAAAGCTTCGAAAGGGGCCATCCTCAAACTGGTTTGATAATTGTTGTTATACGAAAACTCCGCATATGGCAAATTGTCGTCCCAACTAGATCCATAATCTAGTGCACATGCTCTCAACATGTCCTCCAAACTCTGGTTGACTCTTTCGGTCTGTCCATCTGTCTGTGGGTGAAAAGCTGTAGTAAATTCCAGCCTGGTTCCCAATGTTTCATGTAACTGCTTCCAAAACTTCGAGGTAAATTGGGTTCCTCTGTCTGATACAATGGTCCTCGGAACTCCATGCAAACATACTATCCTCGTCATATATATCTTTGCCAACTTAGCACTGGTGTAAGTGGTCTTCACTGGAATGAAATGAGCCACTTTCGTCAAACGGTCGACTACAACCCATATCGAGTCATAGCCTGAACGAGTCCTGGGTAATCCTGTGATAAAATCCATGCCTATTTTATCCCACTTCCATTCGGGTATTGGCAATGGCTGTAGCAATCCTGCTGGCTTCTGATGCTCTGCCTTCACTCTCTGACATACATCACAAACTGCTACATACTCCGCAATATCCTTCTTCATTCCGGTCCACCAGAAAATATTCTTCAAATCCAAATACATCTTGGTATTCCCTGGGTGAATCGAATATGGTGAATCATGGGCTTCTGCAAAATCAACTTCCTGATCTCCGGATCATTTGGCACATATACGCGGTCTTCGAACCATAAGGTATCGTGCTCATCCTCACGAAATCCCTTGGCTTTTCCTTTGCTCATCTTCTCCTTTATCTCTTCAATCTCCTTGTCTGTCTTCTGAGCTTCTCTGATCCTTTCCATCAAAGTAGGCTGAATCTCCAATGTCGCTAAATAGCCTCTTGGGACTATCTCCAAACATAGCTCGCGAAGGTCCTCGGCTAACTCCTGAGGTAACTCTCCTGTCATGAGGGTGTTGACATGACTCTTGCGGCTCAACGCGTCTGCTACTACGTTAGCCTTTCCAGGGTGATAATGCAATCTCATATCATAATCTTTAATGAGCTCCAACCATCTCCTCTGTCTGAGGTTTAACTCCTTCTGCGTGAAGATGTATTTCAAACTCTTGTGATCCGTGTACACCTCACAATGGTTTCCAATGAGAAAATGTCTCCATGTTTTCAATGCATGCACCACAGCTGCTAATTCCAAATCATGCGTAGCATAATTCTTCTCATGGGGTTTAAGTTGTCGTGAAGCATACGACACAACTCTTCCATCCTGCATAAGCACTGCTCCAAGTCCTCGACGAGAAGCGTCGCAATAAACTTCATAATCCTTGCGTTGATCTGGCAGAATCAACACTGGTGAGGTAACCAATCGTTTCTTCAACTCTTGGAACCTAGCTTCACATTCCTCAGTCCAATTGAATTTAGTGTCCTTCTTCAATAGCTCAGTCATGGGCTTAGCAATCTTTGAGAAATTCTCGATGAATCTCCGGTAGTATCCTGCAAGTCCAAGAAAACTTCGGATATCTCCAACTGTCGTGGGTGATTCCCAACTTGTCACGGTGTCAACCTTGGCAGGGTCTACTGCTATTCCTTCTCCAGAAATAACATGTCCAAGGAATCCAACTTCCTTCAACCAAAACTCACATTTGCTGAACTTGGCATATAACTGATGTTCTCTGAGCTTCTCAAGTACCAATCGTAAATGCTCCTCATGCTCTTCTTCATCCTTGGAAAAGATTAAAATATCATCAATGAACACCACGACGAACTTATCCAAAAACTCCATAAACACTTTGTTCATCAGGTTCATGAAATAGGCAGGTGCGTTAGTCAGTCCAAATGACATAACGGTATACTCATACAATCCATATCTGGTGGTAAATGCCGTCTTGGGTATATCTTGCTCTCGAATCTTTAACTAATGGTATCCTGATCATAGATCGATCTTGGAAAATACTTTAGCTCCTTGCAAGCGGTCAAACAAATCATTGATCATCGGCAGTGGGTACTTTTTTTGATGGTCACTTCATTCAATCCTCGGTAATCAACAACCATCCTTAGTGATCCATCTTTCTTCTCCACTAGAAGTACTGGTGATCCCCAAGGTGACGAACTTGGGCGAATATAGCCTTTATCCAGTAACTCCTTGATCTGCTTCTTTATTTCCTCCAAATCCTTTGCGGGCATCCTGTACGGTCTCTTAGATATTGGCCCTGTGCCTGGCAAAAGTTCAATAAAAAACTCAATGTCTCTATCTGGTGGCATGCCTGGCAACTCTTCTGGAAATACATCCGGATAATCCTTCACCACTGGTACTTCCTCCTGTACAACTCCTGATAAGGAATTCACTTGAGTCCTCTTCGGCATATGCCGGGATACATACTTGATCCTTTTTCCTTCCGGGGTGGTAAGCAAAATCGTCTTGCTGGCACAATCGATGTTTCCTCCATACAACGATAGCCAATCCATTCCCAAAATCACATCCAAACCTTGCGATTCCAAAACAATGAGGTCTGAGGGGAAAACATGCCTACCAATGGCCAACGGTATCTGAAAACATCCTTGGGTGGCCATGTACTCTGCTCCTGGCGAGGTTACTAACATGGGGCTTTTGAGAACTTGGGTGGACATCTTAAACTTGTTTACGAATCCCCTTGATATGTATGAATGCGATGCACCAGTATCGAAAAGAACGGTTGCAGTAAATGACTTAACCAAAAACTTACCTATTACTGCATCAGGCTGAGCTTCAACCTCCTCCACGCTCACGTGGTTCACATGTCCTTTGTTGAACGGGTTCGGCTTCTTCCCAGAGCTTCCATTGCCATTTCCATTTTGGGCTTCGGGACAATCAGTAGCATAATGTCCCGTCTTCTGGCACTTGAAACAAGTAATGTGACTTAGATCTCTCTTGGTTGGGGTAGATGGGTTGGTGCGGTTCTGTCCGTTTCCTCCTCCATTCCCATTACCATTCTTGGAGCCATTATGGTTATGCATACTACCTCCTCCATGGGTATGCTGAAACTGTCCTCCCGGCTTCGGGGTAAATCGTGGCTTCTGCTGGGCTCCAGAATTGTTCTTCCCTTGTCCATACTTCCTCTTACGGTTTTCAATCTGCTGTTGCTTCCCTTCAATCATGAGAGCTCTATCTACCAGCTCCTGGTAGTTGTTGAAAGTTGCTATCATCAACTGCATACTCAGCTCATCATTCAATCCTTCCAGAAACTTCTCCTGCTTGGCAGCATCTGTAGCAACGTCATCCGGTGCATAACGTGCTAACTTACTGAAATCCTCCACATACTGGCCTACGGTGCGTCCTCCTTGGCGTAGGTTACCAAACTCACGCTGCTTCATAGCCATAGCTCCTGCTGAAACATGAGCTGTACGGAAAGTTGCTGAAACTGGTCCCATGTGACAGTGTCAATAGGATGCGTGGCTGTGTAATTCTCCCACCATGATGCTGCGGGTCCATCAAGCTGATGTGCGGCAAAACGCACTCTTTCCGCATCTGTGCATCCTGCAGTGGTCAAATCCCTTCCAACTTTGCGGAGCCAATCATCTGCTATAATCGGCTCGGTGCTACTGGAAAACACCGGCGGGTTTAGCCTTAAGAAACGGGCTAAGTGATCAACAGGTGGTGGTGGCGGTGGGTTGTTGTTGTTGTTGTTGCCTTGGTTCTGCACTAACACTTGCATAAGGGCATTCTGTTGCTGAATCAACTGGGTGATCTCTGGCGGAAAAACAAATCCGGTGTCGCGTCTCGGAGGCATCTGATAGGTTTAGAAAAGATGAGAGTTAAGAATAGAATGAGGTCTAGAGGGAAAACACTACCCATATGCTCATGAGACAAATTCAATCAATATCACTCAATCAATCCAAACAAGGCAAAACAATCGATCTAACTAGCGTTACAAAGTGCTTGAACTATACTATTAAATGGGGGAAAACTACTACTGATATGGTGGTCTACTAAAAATTCTGATCCGTTGAAGACTCCATGATGTCTGCTCCAGCTTCATCAATCCATTCGTCTTCACTTGGTTCCGAGTCGGTGTCGTCGATGATGATGTAGTTGTCCGGACAAGTGCATTCGTCGACTTCTGCTTTTGGCACTGGATTTCCCACGAATGATCCAATCTTATTCTCCAGGTCGTCAATCTTCCCTACTAGTGCGTTGATTTCCTCCAAGTAATCTTCGCGTGTAGTCTTGAGTTCTTCTTGGAGTTCCTTGATCTTCGTGAATGCCTTCTTCAGTTCTTCCTTGTCCGTGCTCATCTGGTTCTCCTGGCGTCGAATATGTTGGTTCTGCTCCTGGATGAAAGCTGCAATTGATCCATCCTTCTTGGTCTTGATCATCTCCCATTGCGCGTCTCGATGTCCACAGATTTGGTAAATTGTATCCTTAAGCTCCTGGTGATAGACTTCTCCAATGCGTCCCATGGCGATGTGTGCGGCCATGCTCTTCCCTAAACTCCAAGTTGGTGCTTCGAAAACCAATCTTATGGCACTAAACATCCTTCCTGGAATGATAACTTGAATCTTCCAGCTCTCCTCTTCAGGTAATGTGGCGTTGTAGGTTCCGGTGACGCTTGGTATTCCTATGTTCAAGTACTTGGTGACTTCCTTCAAGTGTCGACCAAACGGCGTGTCTTCATCTGGTTGCATGAACTTGCTCCTTGCATTCGCCATTCCTAAAAGAGTAGAAAGTGGAGAGGGGTCAGAAATGAGAAGAGAGAAGCTTTCTAGGGCTTAAGCTTAGTGGTTGTGTCCTATAGTCAACGTGTGCTCTGATACCAACTTTGTAGCGACCAGACCTCAAATGGCATGTGCTGCTGTGCACCAGTGTCATCCCTGGATCAGTAATGCTGACACGCACAGTACAAGTGGAGGATTTATAACAGAGTAGCAATCACACACTTATTACATCGAATATCTCCGAAGAGATTAGGAATGAAAAACATGGCTTAAGGCCATCAAACAACGATAACAGCGGAAGACTTGGAAGATAAGTGAGTCCATCAACACCAGCGGCATCACTGAGTATAAGACCACGACCTAAGGCATCTTACTCGTCGTCTGAAAAGTCTGCAACATGAAACGTTGCAGCCCGAAAACGGGTCAGCACATAGGATATGCTGGCAAAGTAACACATAGAGAGCAATGAACAATAATAATGCTATACTACATGCATATATGGCTGGTGGAAAGCTCTATGGTTACAGTTTTGCGAAAAGCCAATTTTATCCTACTGCAAAGGAATAAATTTTATTTAACTATCATGGTGGTTGTGAAACATTGAGAAGGTACCTCCAACTCAATCCCAATTAAGTGTCATCATTAACCCAACAAAATTAATTATAAGTATCACGGTGATGAGATTCAAATGATAATCCAGGTACTAGATACTCAAGTTGTCCATAACCGGGGACACGGCTAATCATGATCAGTTTGTACACTCTGCAGAGGTTTGCGCACTTTTCCCCACAAGACTCGATCGCCTCCGCTTGATTCTCGCACTACATGATGTTTGAGAAACGGATGACCGAGACACAGTCTTTCAGAAACACTCACTCTCTACTCTGGATGGACCGGTACACCTACTTTCCCCTACATCTGCTAGTCCACCTCTTCAAGAGATCCTGTAACCTACTCAGCTATTCTAGAGCCCATAATAGCTTGTGGCTGCACACGGAAGTTTCCAGCATGAATAATCTTATGATCCCTTTGAGCCTGGGTGGCGGACCTTATACATACAGACAACACTGGGTTCTCCAGGTGCCTCAATCCACCCAGATGTGAGTTTTAGTTGCCACCTTAAGTTGAACCATTATTAACAATCTCACATCTGTCATGAATATCTCTCAAACCCAATCCACGTCTACGAGCATAGCATGGCAATAATAAAAGCAACGTAGAAGTAACTCCCAAGGGTTTGATAAGAAAACAGGTAATAGGTACTACCTCAACTACTTCCCAATACCCATAGTTTAATTAGATCCTAATCATGCAAGTGTTTGAGGAAAACAGATCTAATGCAGTAAAACTGGGTATGAACGGGGTATGATCAAAGTGTTACTTGCCTTGCTGATGATCCGCAAAAGCTAACGAGTCGAAGTAACAAGCGGCACACTCCGGGTACTCTATCGCAAACAAACAAGCATACAATCAGTACTCATCTAATGCACAAGTAAAACTCGAATGAAAGATCCAACCAGAAAGTTCAACTTAAGAACTCCGGTTTGCAAAAAGAATCAACTCGAAAGAAGCAACGAAAGTCAAACGACGAAAGAAAGAAACTTCGTTTGCTAATCTGGATCTAGGTCAAATTTTACTGTAGCAAAAGCTTGTTTGAGTAGGTTAAACGGAAAGAATTTCGAGACGAAACTCTAGGCGCTTGAATCTCCTGATTCCGATAAACGAGCGAGAAGTTAAACAGATTCGAAGATTCGATCAGAAATCGAATCTGAGAAAATAACGAGAAAATCCGACGAAAAAGAAAAACGGACGAACGGTTAAAGAACGGACGTTCGTTAACAGAGAAAAACCGACGAACGCGTTCGTTAAAACGAACGGTTCAGTAAACGCTCGTAAAATAATAAAACCGAAAAAAACCGATCTAGGGTTTTTTTTTAAACAAAGGTTTTTTTTTACAGAAAACCGGCAACGACGGAAACGGGCGGCGGCAGTACCTCGACGGCGGGCTCCGGCAAGGGGCTCCGGC